>NC_140485.1:46545542-46720542 GCF_964271855.1 Acomys minous
GATTTCTATGACTTTAACAAAAATATATTTTTATTTTCTAGAGAGTTTAAGGATTATAAAACAAAGTTTATGAGGGGGATTACCTCCCCCTGTATATGTTCATAGGGTATCAAGTCTCTTCTTGGTAACCTGGTGTCCTTCCTCTGAGTGCCACCAGGTCTCCCCCTCCAGGGGAGGGGAATAAGGGGAAAATGGGAGGGAGGGAAGAATGGGAGGATACAAGGGATGGGATAACCATTGAGATGTAACAAGAATAAATTAATAAAGGAGAAAAAATAAAAAAATAAAACAAAGTTTATTTTTAAAGCATATATTATCAGTTTTAAATTAATAGCTCTCTATGCTGTCATAACTAAGGTTTTCAATGCTATAGGTAAGTCATCAGAGTAGTTACTCCAATCTACTCCTCATTAGTGCTCATCAAGATGAAGGATGATGCATACATTTATATTATAAGACAGAGGCATAGCATATAAAAAATAGGCAGTTCTAATTAGTTGATTCTACACTGCCCTCATACACAAACTTTAAAAATATCCAACTCAAGTTATTTACCTATGGAATTAATTCTCCCTCTCTCATTATTTTTAGTGAGTACTTTTTTCTTTTCTTTTTCTTTTTTTTTTTTCTTTTTCTTTTTTTTTTTTTAGCAATGCAACACATGTGTGTGTGAACCAAATCATGGGTCAAAATCCAGTCTCTTCACATGCCATTCTAATGGACTTGAAGTTCAGCTTCCATTCTTTTTTTTTTAAATAAATGATTTCCCATGTTTGTTAGCTAATGTCCTTATTGTGATAACTAACAGATCTAATTGATACTCTTATATTCACAATTCTGTTCTTTGAAGTCACACCCCGAACTACTGTGAACTTGTAGGTTAGATTCAACTTCTTTGATTTTTAAGGTTTTCAAAAAAAAAAAAAAAAGGAGTGATAGGAGTGCCATTTCCATCATTAATAATATCAATATATAATATATATATATTGCTTAGTGCATACTTAGCATTATGCATGCTGTAAATTCTTTTTAGTTAAAGATACTCGTCAAAATGCATGTAAGCATGTAAGGTGTACATAGACTTAGAAATGAAAGAAAGTTAAGTCATAAGTATTGCAGTCCTGACTCAATAAAAGCAATATGTTTACTCTCTCATTTTAATAGGTGGGATTAAAAGTATTTGAAAATTTTCTTTCCTTCAGTAATACAAATAACTAATAGAATTTTTCAGAGAACTATTTAATTGTTTGACATATTTATTAAATATCAATTTACCAGTTTGAAATAATTCAACATTATCCTGGTAAGTTAAAAATGTTAGACTTTAATGAGTTTTTAAAGATGTATTTAATTTTTAAATAGTATATTTATATTACTTGACTAATATTAACATTAAAGGAAAATTGCTGTACCTTTCCTTTTCTTTTTGATGTTATTATAATATAATCACATAATTTCCACTCCCTTTCCTCCCTCCAAGCTCATTCATATATTCTTCCCAGTCTCTTTTAAATCCATAGCTTCTTTTTTTATTAGTTGTTATTGTGGGTTTTGTGTGTGTGTGTGTGTGTGTGTGTGTGTACTCCTAAGTATATAACCTGCTCAGTGTATGTAATGTTATTTGTATGTATGCTATCAGGGATGTAGTGTGCTCTTCCTTTGGGAAGATTATTTCTACCACTCTCAGCATTCCTTAGTTGCCTGTAGTGCTTAGCATGTTTATTAATGGTCTCCCTGTTCAGTTCATGTTTACAGCTATACTTTAATGACGAAAAGAAAAACAGCAGAGCAAACTTCTTCAGAAACGTGATGACCAGAGAACAGGAAAGAAAAATGAGAGGAACTTCATGAACTTGCAATAGAATATTTTTCCTCAAGTGGAATATTTTCCCTCTCAGAAATTTCAATGAAAGGCAAGGCAATTTTCAAGATGACTGCTTTTTCCGATGCTAATCTATTTTGTGTGTATGTGTGTGTGTGGGGGGGGGGAAGTGACATCAGAGAAGAGAAGAGAGAGAGAGAGAGAGAGAGAGAGAGAGAGAGAGAGAGAGAGAGAGAGAGAGAGAGAAGTTGCTCACACCTAATGACAAGCAGTATTATACTTCTTCATGTATAGATGACCTTTAGAGAGAATTGTAGTTATTATCTTATATTTCTTCATTTATTAGTGGCTCTTTCTGGATTTCTTCCCTATTACATAGCAGAAATAGAGATGCATGTCTTGAAAATAGGAAAATATGATTTGACCAAAGTAATAGCTCAAGGATCTAAATTTTAATTCGATTTTCTTTCTCATTATTTGAAGGGTTGGAAACTGATTCAGGTGGCTACTAGATTAGGCATTTTAGGATGGAGATTTATTAAAAGCTTTATATATGACTATTAAATTAGTCATAAAATGTATTTTATTTTTCAGACTTGGTAGAGCTAACTAAAGCTGTAGGATATTCATTCAGGGTTGTATCCTGAGATATTATTGTTGAGGAAAATAGCCTAGCCACAATTAAGATGACTGATAAGGAATGTAAGAAAGGATAAGAGTATCTCATTTTACATCATTGCATAAATCTGTACTACCAAATATTTTTAAAGACTGTTAGAATGGTTGATTATCTGACCTACCAAATAAGCCAAATGACCATGATTATAAGACAAGTAACAACCTCATCTAAGCCTCTAGATAAGAGAAAAATGCAATTTACTTTTATTCCTTCTTACTGAATGTTGATTAGGAATTTATATGCACCCAGAGAGGTAAGATAAGATCTTAATTTGCCATTTTTCTCTGAACATTTTCCTCATTGATGCTATGAATTCAAGGTGATGCACTTTGTGTTATTACTTTATGCTCATTATTAGTGAAGTTCCCATTTTTCCTTCCTGTTTAAAGACTTCTGTCATCCTAGTTGCTTTTAAAAACTACATTTCAATCTTCCCTAAAATTATTTTCAGTAAACTAATTTCCTGAAATATCCTAAGATATTGAAATGCCTACTTACTGTCTGAAAAAGTAAAGAGAAAATACTTTTATGTTCATCCTAGTTGGATTTTGAAAAAAATTTACCTTGTATTTAATGTAAACCAATACAATTTGCTCCAAAGCCACTGAGACCAATGCGGCAACTGCCTGCATGTGTTTCACTTTCTCTCTTATAATTTTACTTAGTTATACTAGAGATTTGATGGAGTTGAGAAAATCATGGATCACATGCTCTGTGGAAAGTATTTTATTAAACAGATTAATTTACATAACATTGGTGATGAATCATTTGGCTTAACACAGCAAAGAGTTAAATATTTGGCTGGATATGCTTTTCAAAGGACCTGAGTTTGAATTTTAATTTCCCTATGTTAAACAGGCATTGAATCCTTATTATTTGTTTCCTATTTCACCTTTTAGGTCTGAGCACCTAGATATTTAATTTTCTTTTCTGATTTAATGAGGAGTCTCTCTCCCTGGCCAAATTTAGTTTTCCTGTGACATTAAATAAGATTCTCAGTTTGTAATAGGATATGCCAATTTGGAAATAAATAAAACATTCTGAAGAAATAGATTACTGAGCAAAGTTCCAATAAAAATTAATGCAGGCTTCATATTATTTTAAAATATTCTAATAAGCTCATCTCCTACCCTATTATACTTTTGTATTGAATGAACTTATGTATCAAAGAATCAAAAAAAAAAAAAGACCTGCCTTTTGACACTAGTATAAATTCAACAAATTAGACAAATGTATTCTTAAGGACTGATTTCATTAAAAATTCTAGAACAGAGCAAAATGAACCAACATATTACTTCTTAGTTCGATGGTTGATCCTGTCCTTCTGTAGAGATTATATAATTAAACAAAAGCTTCTGCAAAGAAAATACCCACATGAATGTGACATTATCTGGACAAATACCTTCATCATATAATAAACACATTGGCATTTTGCTTATTGCTCATCTTGCTAATTTCTGATGAGACTGTAGAGTTCACAACTGGGAATGTTTGTGCCATTCTCCAGCCAGTCAATGTTGATAATGACAGAGGCAAATTTTCTGTGTCCTGTGTTCTGTATCCCTTGCATTAATTTCCTTCCTTGCTTCTCGGATGATGCAAGAGAGAAAGAGCTCCTTTTTTTCTTCTCTTTATCCCTGGAAAGTTACATTTATTTCCTTAATGCAATATAAGAAAAATTAATAAATGCTTTTCATGTTTCTTTACCTTTTTGCCTCCAATTGACTGCCATTTTGAGAAACCATTCTTGGAATGTTATCTAAGTAAAAGAAAATGTGAAAGTATGTTTCCTAAGAATTTTCACATGAATTTTCAGACAAATAAAATATTAAGATTTATTTTCATTTATCAATATACTGGATGGTGTATTAATGTCTTTACCACATTATTTACTGAATGTTTGTAATTGTTTTGCCAGATGGATCTTTTAAATTTCTATTCCATATCTGATAAACAGGTTTAGAAAGGACACACATATTGCTCTACTTGTTAGAGCCATATGATGTCAGGAAAATTACAGTGTTTTTTAAAATTTATTTTAATTAATTAATTTATTTAATGTTTTTTAATTGAAAAATAAAATCATTCATATTACATTTCAATTGCTATCCCATCCTGTGCATCCTCCCATTCCTCCCTCCCTCCCGCTTTCACTCCATTCCCCTTCCCTATGACTGTGACTGAGGGGGACCTCCTCCCCTTGAATATGATGCTAGGGTATCAAGTTTCTTTTTGGTAGTCTGCTATCCTTCCTCTGAGTGCCATCAGGCCTCCCCATCAAAGGGACATAGCCAAATAAGGAGCATCAGAGTTCGTGTGAAAGTCAGTCCCCAGTCTCCACTTAACTGTGGACAATCTTCTGTTCCTTGGCTAGGTCTGGGTAGAGGTTTTATGATGACTGCACAGACTGTCCTTGGTTGGTGCCATAGATCGAGCAGAACCCCTGGGCCCAGTCTGCCCATCACAGTGTTCTTCTTGTAGGTTTCTAGGACCCTCTGGAATGGATAAAGAAATTGTGGTACATTTACACTATGGAATGCTACTCAGCTATTAAAAACAAGGAATTCCTGAAATTTGTGAGCAAATGGATTGAACTAGAAATGATCATAATGAGTGAGCTAACCCAGAATCAGAGAGACTCAAATAGTATATACTCATATCTGGACACTAGACCAAGGGGTATGTCTCATGAAAGTCTTTGCTTACCAGGAAATTGGGATAGTGGTGAGGATACCCTAAGGTGGGAGAAATATAGGAGATAGGGAAATAACAGTGTTTAATCACTACAAGGGATCTACTTGGCTGAGCTGGGTTGTATGTTGTCTCAAGTCCTCAGTGAACCATTGTTAGAGTTCTGCTCATCTCTCTGAGTAGTTTTGCAGTCATCTTTGCTATTTAAAAGAAGCTTTGAGGGGGTCTGCATGTCCGGTACATGTCCATAGGGTTCAAAAGATGAGGTCCTCAATGTGTTCAGAGGAGGAAGATTGTGCTCCAGAGCTACACAGAAATGTTTACTCCTGAGAGTGGCCTCATTGGGAGACAACACTTAGCCCAATGTATTACAAATACACAAGCTGAGATCATTCAAGATGGTGTTGATCACATACTGTGTTTGATGTACAGAACAGCAGTAACTTTACAGCCACCAAAGGACCATACTGGGAGCTCCAAAACACAGTGCCGGTGTTTCCCAGAGATAAGGAAATCCTGTCATGTGGATTGTCCATGCCCTCCTGCTGCGGGACCATCGGACCATGCTCGGGTAAGCTCCTAGAGACCTTGGGCCTCCACCTCTGCTACCTTCCCTGTTTTCAGGTTGTGGCCTTGCACAGTGTGGGCCAAGGTGCTGTTTGAGTCAAGCCCAAGCGAGGAACTGCACCTCCCAGACCACAGGGCTCATGGACCTCTTCTCACAGGATGGTGCCATGCTCAGTGCTGAAAGCTGGATCATACAGAGGTAGATATTAGGGGCAGCACTGAGGCAGGGGCCCATGGTGGATGGAGATAAGATGGAACCAGAGACTCAGGAGGTACAAATCAACAAAACCACAAGTTTCCTGGGACAAGAAGCTGAGCTGGCCTAGCATCAATGTTTTCTGTGAGCTACTCGAAGAAGACTTTGAAGAGCCTGCACTTGCCACCTGCTTGATGCCCATAAGATCCAGTACCCACAGCAGTAGGAGGCCATCCAGGCCTTGGTGGCCAGCAACAATCTGGCAAATTGAACGGGAGTAGGACAGCTGGCCCTGAGGACATGGAAGCAGGAGAGATGACCCTGAGGACACAAGAACAGGAGAGCTGGCACTTAGGATGCGGGAGCAGGTGAGAGAGCCCTGGGGACATAGGAGCCTGAGAGCTGGCCCTACCTTGAGGACACAGGAACTGGAGAGCCAGCTCTGCCCTGAGGACACTGGAGCAGGCCTGCTCTGAGGACATGGGAGTGGGTTTGCCCTGAGGACACAGGAGTAAGCTGGCCCTACCCTGATGACATGGGAGCAGTTGAACTGGCCCCGCCCTGAGGACAGGGCATCAGGAAAGCAGGCCCTGCTCTGATGACACAGAAGCAGGAGAGCAGGGCCTGCCCTGAGGACAGGGGAGCAGGAGAGCAGGTCCTATCTTGAGGACACGGGAGCAGAAGAGAGCTGGCCCTGCCATGATAACAGCTGGCCCTGCCACAATGACACAGGAGTGGGAGAGTGGGCCCTGCCCTGAGGATAAAGGAGTGGGTGAGCAGGCCCTGCCCTGATGACAGGGGAGCAAGAGAGCGGGCCCTGACCTGAGGAGAGGGAAATGAGTGAGCCAGGCCTGCCATGATGACACAGGAGCGAAAGAATGGGCCTTGGCCTGAGGACAAGGGAATGGGTCCTGATTCAGGGCTCTGAGTGAACCTCACCCCAACGTATACCCTATGTATGGCTCGCTGGAACACATGAAGGGGCTGGACCTGCAGATTCAAAGATTAAGAATCTCCTTGACACACAGCAACAACGGGATGTCTGACCACAGTCCCAGTGAGGATCTGGTAACGACAATGTAGGCCTCTAACCAGACCCATGACTCGTAGCAACGAACATTTGAAAGTAAATATATGAGGACAAAAGGTTATACTACGTGATACACTATAGCTTCTGCGACAAGACTTTTGTTTGTCTGTTTGTTTTATTTTACTGGGGGGAGGAGAGGGATTTTGGTGCAAGATGTGTAAATCACAGACGTTCAATAAAAGTAAAAAAGAAAAGATATATAATCTGTAAAAAAGAAGATATTTTGGGATCAAAAGCCTCTTATGAATTTTATTCTCATAGCATCTCTAAACTGCTATGAAACAGTGTTCAAAGGACACCTCTTTAGAGTTTCCCAAGAACCTAGAATATATGCAGACTCCTGAGCTCCCCCAGAGATACTGAATCAGAACTTCTGCCTAGGGGGCCAGCAGTCTAGTTCAACTAAGCCTCTAGGTGATTCAGATACATTGAAAATTCAATTGATTTTGCCCTCATTATCAACCTAGAGACCAGCCAATTATTCAGTTGCATATAGTTCTCAATCTCTTGTTTAAACACAGTTTCCCCCTTGTACTGAAGAAAGTCCATTGTGCAATATTCTGTAGGCTTGGCATGGAGATTTGCTGTTGGTGGTATAAAATATATTATAGATGAGAACATTCCTTTGGAGACATGGACAGGAAAACATGGTGACCTATAAAAATCGCTGCCTTGCATGCCTGTGCAAAAGAGCACCATCAATGCTCTCTCTCTCTCTCTCTCTCTCTCTCTCTCTCTCTCTCTCTCTCTCTTCTCTCTCTGTCTCTCCCCTCCCTCCATCCCACCCATCCTATACTCCTCTCTACAAAACGTTATTTTTAAACATAAACTTTCCAGCATATAGACAAAGTCATCTTTCTGTATCCTTGGTGCCAACTAAAATTATGTTTTAAAGTAGTGAATTCACTGAATATTTACAGATTTTTCTTGTTATATCTCCCTAGCAACACAGTTTAGAAATTATGTGAATAATATTACATTTACTCGGTGTTTCAAGTAAAATATAGACTATTTAATGTACATAAAAGGAAAAGCATATGTTTAAATACAAATACTTCACATACTACATTTTCTATGAGTTCCTTGAGTATTAGCACATCTTGTCATCTGGCAGATCATTGTAAGTACCTATGGATGAGGGAGGTTAACTGTATATACAAGTATTCAGAGTTTCCAGGCTGAATGAGCACAACTTTAAATGTCTGGAGTGAGAAAGTATAGGCAGACAAACAATGCTGCCAAGAGAAATCATGTTATTTTTATGACAACAGCTGGATGGTAGCAGTAAAGGAAAGGCATAAAGGCTGCAGACTAGAAATAGCACACAACAGAACAGTCCGAATGTGACTTCACACATTAGCTTGTCATTTTTACCTATTGATTTTGAAAATGCATTGGGGAGTACCAAAATAAACCCATTTTTATTTGACAAGAAAGGTATCACTCAGTGTCCCATCCAAAGCAGAGTAACAGGGAAATGTGGGGATGATGATCTTCTAGTGTAGCACTTCATAGAAATAACAACTACAACTACACATATGTGATGTATGTGTTGATGGTGGCTGTCTTCTGTTTTCTCAATATAGCTTTGCATGCAATTGCCCACTCTCTTAGTGACTGGTATTTGGGGGGACTGTTGTTGTTGTTAGTGTGTGTTTGTGTGTGTGTTTAAATGGCTATTGAGACCCTGCTATGTTACCAAAGTACTAGACTGCACAGAGTAAGCAAGAAGCAAGCACAGCTCAGTATTGTTCAGGAGACAAATTCATCAACTAAAACAATCAACTAAACTATTTACTTAAATTTTCTAAATGCTTCTAGCAAATAATGGAAGGCTTGAAATTATGTAATGCAGGCTCCCAACCTAGTTTGAGTTTTCCAAATTAAAATTTAAAGATGAGTGGGAGTTAACCTAATGAAAGGCTGAGAGAATACCACAAACAAAATCATGGTCTTGGAAAAATTATTAGTGAGCTGAGCGAACAAATACTAAAATAATATAAAGTGATTGACAGGAAGCATGAGGCTGAAGAAGAGATGAGGCAAGTCATGCAGCGGGGAAGCGAAGAGTGAGAACAGTGGAATCGTTCACTCTACCTCTGACCCAGACTCATTACATCAATTTGCTAATGCAGTATATCTGAGCAGTGCTTTAGGAAGAAATGAATTGAGGTCTCTAGGGAACCAACAGGAGGAAGGGTCCTGACTCTGAATTTTGTCTGCCGAAGGTAGGAATTGGCAGAATTATCTCTGCCGCCTGTCAATCTAAGTGTCATTCCACATAAGAAGGATAAAGTCAGTCCCTATATTAAAACTAAATGTAAACAACAGCAATCCTTAGAATCCTTCCTCTTCTGGCTTTGAATGGTGCTAGGGCATTATATAAAAATGCTGCTTATTTTTATATTCTTCTGCTTTATTGGTTATACAGTCTTATGCCTACGAAACTATTTATCTATCCATCTATCATCTATCTATCATCTCTCTATCCCTGTCATCAATCTATCAATCATATAACTATCATTATATATCATCTATTGGAATATAAAATTACAATTGACCAGTAATATATGTTATTATGGGAATAAGTTTCACTTTTCTCTTAAACATGCAGTCTAGGATAAAATGTGTAAGAAATAAAATGCAAACAACTTACAAATCAACTTAGATATTAAAATACAGAGTTAAGTTATTAAAAAGGAATGCTGTTCAATGATAGCTTAATTTGGGCCTCTTAAATTAGGGTAAAACTGGTCCAAAAATAGAGAAAATTACTGTCTTTGTTGTAGCTAAAATGCATATTCTTACAAAGACAGGAGCATAGGAATGCAACCGCAGAATAGTGCTTCCTTCACAAAGCCAAAGAGAAAACTACATGGGACCAGAGATATGTACAATATTTCAAATGGTAATAGATTTTAGTTCCTTAAAAGCATTTGAAGTCAATATACTAGAATGTTTATGCTAATTTTTGTTAGTGGGCTGACTCTTAAGCTTTTACTTTGTATGTGATAATTTCTACAGTTTGAAAAGGAAATAACATGTGGAATGCTTCCCAGGTAGGGAGTATGAAAACAGATGTCCCTGCTCTAGAGGCCTTGCTATGGGATTGAGTGTCTATAGCCTGAGCACCTACTAATATGTGTGAAATGAATGGAGACATCTTAACATAGGGCCTACAGTCTGACCTGAAATTAGTCTAATGAAAGTGATTGACTTGGAATAATGCATTTGATTCCTAATATTGAGACAAATAAGAACTGCCTGCTACCTCTGAGTGCTTCAGGTGTTAGATGAATTTACTTACTCTGTCATATCATTACTACTCATGAAAGTCATATAATCATAATTATGGGAAATAACACAATTACAAATATGTCTGACTGCAGGTATTCACTGTGGTCAAGTAGATGACTGAGAGCTCAAGTTAACTTCACAACTTCCAACTCGATGAGATGTGTATGTTGTCTTGGACAATTCTTTATACTCCTTGCACTCCCCCAGGAAATGACATCACCCTTCATCTTCTTTTAACCTTTTTCCTATGATGTGACTCAATATCTCATTTGTTACTGTGCCTAGTGCCTAGTGAGAGTAGCAAATAAGCTTAACACAAACAACGAATGCTGTATGGAATGAGAATTCTTACTTAAGAACAAAGCAACAAAAAAGAATCAGCATCTGGCACAGCTCTCTCTCTCTCTCTCTCTCTCTCTCTCTCTCTCTCTCTCTCTCTCTTTCTCTCTCTCTCTCTCTCTCTCTCTCTCTCTCTCTCTCTCTCTCTCACACACACACACACACACACACACACTGAATTTGCATATAATTTTTTTTTTTAGCCAATTCAGTACACACTCATTACTCAGTTGCAATTACATTGTTCCCACTTAAGAGCCAAGTCATTATTTTGTGTATTCCAGTACACTTAAGATTTAAGTGTATTTCTATTAGTTATTTACTATATCATTAGTTACTGAAACATCACAAAATTTCCAACAATATCTTTTACCAGAATCAAGGCAAGAAAAGAAACAGGCAAAATGTAGGAAATTATCACGAGAAGTAGGGTAGTTTAGCCAGGGTCTCACCCAACAATGAATCATGTAACTGTGACTCTAAGGGGGTCTTTAAGAGTCTGGTAGCTGGGTGTGGTGGGACATGCCTTTAATCCCAGCACTCAGGAGGCAGAGGTAGGCGGATCGCTGTGAGTTCGAGGCCAGCCTGGTCTACAAAGGAAGTTCAGGACGGCCAAGGCTACACAGAGAGACTCTGTCTCGAAACACCAAAAAAAAAAAAAAAAAAAAAAAAAAGATTCTTGTAGGCAAGTAGAATACATTTTTTCTCTTTCAAATGGCTCTGAAGTAGCCCTGCATGTTAAAATTAAAGAGGGACATTGAAGGGTTTTGCAATCTTGTCATCTCCTATCTATACACAACACTACTTTAGCACACTAGCTGTAATCCTTAGCTCTTATCTTTCTCACAACGCACATATCTACAGTAGCACACACACTCTCACAGATATTCATAAGATTCTCCATAAAATCCAACTCCATGTTGTTGTTAACATGAGACAAGGATCAACTAATGGATACATATTTATGCTGCTACCCTGAGAGTTTTGTGCCAGATGGATTGAGAAGCAACGGGGACAAGGCATGGCGTTTCAGCCTGTTGCTTGTGCTTTTAAAAAAATGTAGTTGGAAGTGATGGTTTCTTTTCAGATCAGTTTAATTTGAAATGATGTGATATTCAGAACTGAAGAGACAGAGTTTGTAAATTTGGAGCCACACAACAAAATAGAAACAAGAGTTCTGGAACAATTTGCAAGTGTCGGAGGAGGTGGCACAGTAGTAACTGATATATGGATTTTGAATTGCATCTACAGTGTATAAGGCTTTTTAATTTCTCTCATTTTCCTCCTCCATTAAAATGTGTAAAATAGGAAAATAATGTTCAAATGAAATATATCAAGAATTTAGCTACATCACATAGCACAGTGCTGGTTCTGGCTCTGGCTCTCTCTCTTTCTCCCTCTCTCTCTCTCTCTCTCTCTCTCTCTCTCTCTCTCTCTCTCTCTCTCTCTCTCTCTGTGTGTGTGTGTGTGTGTGTGTGTGTGTGTGTGTGTGAGTATGTATGTGTATGGCTTTCTTGAGATAGGATTTCTCTGTGTAGGCTTGGCTGTCCTGGAATTGCTCTGCAGATCAGACAGCCATGAAGTCACAGCAATGCACCTGGCCCTGCCTTCCTGAGTGCTGGGATCACAGGTGTATGTCACCATGTCTGGCTGTTGTTTTTTGATTTTGTTTTTTAGAGATCTACCTGCCTCTGCCTCCCAAGTGACTCCAGTGTTGAGATTACAGTGCTCTCGGCACTACATAAAATGGGAATGCTGGCCCATGCCTATAATCCCAGCACTCAGGAGCTGTAAAGAGGAGGATCACCCTCCCCCAACCTCCATGGATTGGAAGATGAGTCCAGTGTTTCCAGTGCTTCTTTCCCTGACACATCCACACACACTTGGTTTTTTTTACAGGCAGGGTGGCCCAGCCAGTGATGACTTCTTAATAAGCAGAAAACAAATGCTATATCCTAACATGTATGTCTACTATGTTCTTGGAGGTATGGAGAAGTCAGTGAGCAGGGCTTCCTTGCTTGCTCTTCACAATAAAATTGCTAGTCATATTGAAGGAATATAGAATGAATTTTGGTATATTCTTAAGAAATATGTCATTTAAAATACATTTTCTATATATTCTTTAGTATCTGTTGACCCTTGTGCATCTCTTCAGCTTGTGACACTATCTCTCTTGAATGTAATTTATTGTGAATACCTATGACTCTGGCTTGAGAGGATTTCTTTTAGCCATAAGAGAAATCTTGAATGTTATTTATTACAAGTCAGAAGTGTCAGTCTTAATATCCTTACCTTTATCTGGGATGAGTCTCAGGTACATCTTTCTTCATCTTCTGTATTTCCCCAGTGATACTGAATGCCAGTTACCAAGAGACCTGTGTGTAGATAACAATTTCCTTATTGGATTCACTTGAGGCCTCTTTTCTCTCTTTACCAATGATCATATCCTACACTACTACTTTTACTTGACTTTGAGTTTCAGAGAGTCCTTTTCAATGATTTCAAGCAAAACAGCTACCAGCAGGGCTGAGGGGGTTAGCATTAATTGAATGATCTCTGTAAAACTCTTGGCTACAGACTTTATATCAATTATCATTCAAAATTCATGTAATATAGCAGTTATTACAACATTGTGTGGGTGGTAAAACAGGTGATAGAATAATTTTCAAAATCATTATCATTTGCAGTTATTGGAACCTCACCCATATTTCAATTTCTATACTGTTTTTCTACCACATTCAATTGTATAACATTAGCACCGTAACTCTAGCAAATATAACATGGAGACTCTATTAACTGAGTGAATACTTTTGTGAAAAGTATTTTTTTATAGTGTCATATATTAGTTGCACAAGATAATGCTTTACATTGCAGTGTGTGTGTGTGTGTGTGTGTGTGTGTGTGTGTGTGTGTATACTCCTTTGATCATATTTACCACCAACATTCCTATGGATATTATACTCAAGTTGTCTTTTAGTCAAGATTCTGTAGTTGTTAACTGCTAACCTGCCTGAAATTAACTATATTAATTTTAAAACTCTTTCTGCAGGGCATAATACATTTTGAAGCTAAAGCAGTAGCACTTAACTTTGAATTCTGTGTGTAAATGTGTTACAATGTATGTGGGCATGGTGGAGAGGCAGGAAGGAGCGAAGACTTTTTAAAAAGTAGAATATTTTAGATATGTCTTGCTATCTGCCTTAATAGCCAAATACTGGCTATTATCATTCTGGTCCCTTTGAGCTTGAAGCTCTTCATGACTGTAAGCTCTAGGATGTGTCTAGTTAATTTAACTCTCATTTAAGCCCGTTGTAATTTTCTGCAGATAACTGTGAGAGGATGCTGTTTCCTCCAAAGCCACCACAATGAGACCAGCTTTCTTGATATTTGTAATGTATCTCAGTTCCGATTTGGACCCTGTGGAGTCTGAGCTGGCCTCTGCAGAAGGAGTGGAAGACAGAATGCCAGTGTGACCTTCTGATGAGTTCATCTGAATTGCAAGGACTGGTTCACAGCCTCATGTATAACGCCAGCTTTACAAGTGACTTTTTTCCTTTTACTAAGAAAGACTTTTTTTAAAAGGATGAAATAAAAGGAAGGGCATCAAGAGAGACATGGAAAATATGACGTTGGCATCTTGAAAATGTGATAGTTAGCATAGGCCTGTAATTGCAATGGTGGTTCTTCTGCCACTCACTAATTCAAGACCATGATGGATTTCAGATGTGGGTGGATAGCGAGAGTGAATGCAATGACCCAAAGAGGTCAAGTTGATTTGGATTCACATACTGGCTATTATTACTCTGGTCCCTTTGAGCTTCTTGTGGAGCTGAGATACTAGCAGAATTTCTGTTTCCTGATTTAAGCTTTATATGCCTCACTTAAAACATCTGTTATGTGTAATACCTATTTCACTGGGACACTCTTAATTAAACCCAGATCTGAAACTGTTATATCAATAGAAATCTTATTGTCAATTTTGTGTGTGGGGGTGTATGTTTGTTTTCATGTATGTTTTTGTATTTATGTATATAAGTGCAGGGACATGTCTGTACTTTTACAAGTCTAGAGGTCAGAGGATAACCTCAGCTATTAGTCTATACCTTCTTCCTTGTTGGAGACAGAGTATTTCTTGATGCGCACTGTTGGATGTGCTAGGTGGCCATGATTTGATGATTCCCTAGTCTCTGCCTCCTAGTTACTGGTAGATGCATTGAGAATACAGCTGCCTACCTGCTACACTTGCTTTTGCATGATTCCTAGGGATCCAAAATCAGGTGTTCAGGCTTGGTGGTAAAAGCGTTAACCTCCTATTCAGTCCCCTACCCATCAATGTCTATCTTTAAGCACATAACTGAATACATTTATCACCATCCCATTTGGACTCTAACACATCATTTGTTTATCCACCTTTCTTTCACTCCTTCATATATTTATCAGTTACTTATTCTTTGTTGCTACTGTCCTAAGAATATATTATACTCTTTCATATTTTCATGCTTTTGTCTATGACATACTTCCACATTTAACCATTTTTTTTCTTATCTTGGTTATTTAAGTGAAAATTTCAAGCACCATTTACTTCATGGAGCTTTCTCATTCTTTTTCTGATCGGTTTCACTTATGCACATCATTTATTTAGCTCATTATTGTATTACATCTTGTATTGTTTATTCTTCTCCATCTACTTATTTTATCTGAATCTCCTCACTCAGCTAAGATTATGAATATTATTTTTCTGTGGAGACTGATCGTGTGTTCACATTTTCTAACATTAGTGTGTTGTAATTTGTGTATAAGTAATGGTCTAGGTAATTACCGGCCTGATCGCTCTTTAATTCAGCATCCTTCCCAAGCCATTGCTCGGGTTTAGTCAAATTAATATACTGCCAAGGAAAGGTGTTCTAATCACAAACTTTTAACATTTGCTAGTAACATTAAAAATAAATGTCAAACGTTGAGGTAAACAATTTAAATAACCTATAGCCTAATATTATCTATTCTTTATTTTTTCTTATAGGAAAGCCTCAATTATTCACTCCCCTTTCAGCTATGATCTGCTCTGAGGATGTGTGATACAGATGTCTTATGCAGGTCTGAGTGTTCCACAGTCCTTTATTTTTTACAACTTGATCATCTATGAATATCAGTCACCATCTATAGTGTTACAATAAGCTTTTCTATTTAGAGGTAAGAACGGTACTAGTATGAGCATAGAGATAAATACTTATTGAACAGTTTAATTCTATGCTTATTTAGCAAATTAATAGCAGTAAGTTCTTCCCAAGGGCCTATGATCTACTGAGCCATGAGTTCTTGGCCCAGATAACATTACTGGGGATACGTTCTGCATTATGAATAAAGTCTTTTATATTTAGCCATAAAGAAGTAGGTTACTCCTATAATATTCCTGGCACTATTGTGAAATGGGACTACCTTGGTTTTCTAGTGATTATTGTAGCTCTCAGGATTCACAGCTTCTAAAAACCAGAAGTAGTTGAGGATTTCTGTGAAGCAGTGTTTTTCAGATATGACAAGGCAGCCAAAATCTCAGCATGGATCGGGGAGGAACTCAAGAATTTCTTACTCTATTGAGGAATGATTGGCAATTGTTGGCTGCTAGGGGAAGAAGAGGTCAATTTTCTTCAGAGATGAGACCTCTGCTAGCTACCCATGTTCTAATCAATGGCCTTCACCAGTATGCATACTGGCAGCACTATATAGACTCTTGGTGAAAATGAGTGCATCAATTTTAGAGGGAAAATGATAAGGTGAGGTAGCAGGAGAGGGAGTGGGCATGGATTTTACTGATACTTATACATATGTATGAAATGCTCAGACAGTAAATGCCGCAGAGAATCTTCTTCCACCATATGAAGACACTACTCAAAGGTGCCATTGGTGACACAGGGATAGACATTTATTTATGGATCAACTTCCTTGCATCTCTCCCAATATCACCCTTTGTGCTTCCCTCATATCAGGAGACTTTCTGTAATCTTTATCTCAAAACTGTCCAGCTTCAGCTCAGTAAATGTTTGACATCTTTCCCAAAATTAAGGTATTTTTATGGCCGAGTCCTTACTTCTTGTTACCAATGTTGTATCTTAGTCTTCTTAGGATACTATAATGAACTAAGTGTCTTATGCACAACTTATTTCCCACAATTCTACAGAGTGGAAATAATTTCCCACAATTCTCGAGACTGGACAACCCAAGATTGGGATACTACCAGGTTTATTCACTGATGAGGACCCTTTCTTACTTTAAAAGTACCATTCTTGACTCTGTAACCTCATTTGGCGGATGAGGAGAGGAAGCTCTCTAGTGTGTCTTTTATAATGACACTAATGTTATTTATAAGGCCTATACCCTCATGACTTATTTACTGCCCTCCTGGCTCCCAATCCTATTACATAGTGGTTACGTGGTAATGTGACATTTTAGAGGAAGTGATAATATATTCCTGTATATTTAATTAAAATGTATGTCTCCTGCTATGAAAGCAATGTGCATATTCATATATAGTGAGTACACAAAAATGCCTTAAGAAAAAATCAAGTTATAGTAATTAAATTCTTGTCACAAAATCAATCCCTTTATTAATGCACGTCTTTAGCTAATATTGTAATTTGGTACCTACTATGCGTAACAGTGGCATATTAAGTATTCACTAAGGAATAAGGTAACAAAGAATATATGCATAGGTAAATAATAGTTTGTAATGATTATCAATGAAATATTAATGGTTAGTAAAAGCATCACCTGTTCTATTTGAGAGCAAGAAGATGATTGGGCTAGAAGGTTTTGCAAATATTAGACTGTAAGCAGAGGTATCAAGACCAAAGTTATCCCCATCAATGATTTGAGAAGGAATAAAATTGATTATCTGAGTATACCAGGGAGTGCACGTTAGTAGTTTTCCAATTGAGAAGATGACAGAGACAGTTTGCTACCTGAATAGTCCTCAAAATCTCTGTATAACATTGGAGCATCATCTTCAGCCTTCTGGCCCAATATATATGACAGATATATTTCTGAGGCAGGAAATATTGAGGTCCCTATCTTGGCAGAGCTTGGCCATGTACTCTGCCTGCATTCAAGCTTGCCTTTTAAAGGCAGAATTCTGTCTGTGATAGAAATGAGGACATTTTGCCCAGTGGATTGTTTGCCACATTTGAAGCCATATTCATAAGGAGGTTCTTTGATGCTCATCATCCTCTATGAGATAGGTTGGATGTTGCCAGTAGTTAACCTGTCTTATTGTCAGTGAATCTTTAAAATAATAAAAACATTTTTAAATCCCATATTCTGTTTGTCTCTGAGGTTTTTAAATCTCGGATGGGGTTGAAGAACAGATAGTTTAGTTTTACAATTAAGCTTACCTGTTTAGGGCTTAAGGTGTTTTTAGGTCTAGATAAATATTTTAAGTTGATAATGATGAGACATGATAGATATTGATTTACATTCAGAATTTTAGATGTGCCAAGATAGGAAAGATATTTTCTTCAAGACTGTCAAATACAAATAGTCAAAACACTAAGAATGTAACATTTATATAATGCCTGATTGTGTCATGGTTCTTCTTGCTATAGGTAGTTTAATGTATATATTTAATAATATAAATATATATGTAAAAATAAAAATGTTTATTAAAAAAGACCAAAGTTACGTAGAACTAGATAGCATCATGACAAAAGTGTTTAAAGTAAATATTCATTGTGTTTTTTTCATTTAAATATGTTTTATTTGACCATGTCCCCTTGATGAGGAGGCCTGGTGGCACTCAGAGGAAGGATAGCAGGCTATCAAGAAGAGACTTGATACCCTATGAGCATGTACAGGGGGAAGAGGTCCCCCTCAGTCACAGTTATAGGGGAGGGGAGTAAGAGGAAAATGGGAGGGAGGGAGAGATGGGAGGATACAAGGGATGGGATAACAATTGAGATGTAATATGAATAAATCAATAAAATATATATTTTAAAAGATAAACAACAACAACAACAAAAATACGTTTTTAATTGAAGTAGAATTACATCAATTTCTCCTTTCCTTTCCTCCCTCCAGCCTTTCCTAGTCACCCTCCCTGAACCCCTCCCACAACTCTTCCCACTTTTAAGTTGATGGCTTCCTTTTTTTATTATTGTTACATATTTATCAATCTTGTATATGCATAAGTATATATTAATAAATCCTTGCTAAACCAGTATACTTCCCTGTTATGTTCTATATCTTATCCATATAACCTCAGATAAATGTAGAAAACACCCTTCACCAAAAGAAGAAGCCTCTCTATACAGAAAACCACAGTGGAGATCATCACAGAAAAGCACACCTGGACACAGATTGTGAGGAACCCAGCCTCAACTGATACATCTTCATCACAGAACACTGTGGAAGATGGGGTAGACAAGTTATAAGAGCCAGAATACTGAGAAAACTGTACAATAGTCTTTCCCAGCTGTGGCTATGTAATATCAGAACAATGCAAATATCAATAGATGTACTTACATGGGAATGGGGCGATGCCATGGGTCCTACCCCTAGACAATGAACTACAGCTAACTAATGACTTCTGGGAGAAGTAGAATTAACTTTTCCCAGGGATGAGATCATTTACTGGTTATCTAGTGCAGAGTTGTCAGCCCTGAAACGATATATACACAAACAAGAAGAATGAACTTAGTAAATTCGTGGAAGAACATATGACTCAGATCATAGGGAACAGAAAAAAATGTATGTTTAGAGAAGTCATCAGGAATTACACCATGGGAACCTCTTAAACAGAGAGAAATATGGGTTTTTATATCATAGTGTTAACATTCTATGCTTTTCTTAGAAAGAGAACGTCTTAGATTTTCAGCATGAAGGGAAATGAATCCATTATAAAATTTAATGTGGACAATTTTTATTGACTTAATAACCTAAATTGTTTATTCAGGCATATGATTTTAGAAAAGAAAATGCATGGGAAATACTTATTGTGTGTTTCATGGGGAAATATGGCACTAATCTGTGTTTCCCTTTTGGAGACGGCTTCTGCCAGATCAGCATGAACTATGGAGAACTAACAGGAATGTCTCACGATTCTGTTTTCATGGTTGTTTTAGCTTCAATTCTATTTCTGTAAAGAGCCACTATGACTAGGCAGCTTTTATAAAATAAATCATTTAATTACAGTTTCTGAGGTCTAGTGCATTATCCTCACAGCATGGAGCATGAAAGCAGGGAACATGGCAACAGGCACGCGTGCTGTAGCTATAGCTTGATCTGAAAGCACAGAGAAAGCCTGGGCATGGCATGACGGTTTAAAAATTGATTAATTAATGTATTCAATTTACTTTTCAATCATAACCCTCACACCCATATCCCTCATTCCCTACCACTCAGAAAAGGGGAGCACCCTCCCACACACCTACTCATCCTAGCATATTTAGTCACACCCGGACTGAGTGCATCCTCTACCATGGAGTCCTGGCAAACCCCATCAGGGGGAAGTGATCAAAATGCATGCAAGAAAGTCTTTATCAGAGACAGCACCACTCCCTGATCCCCTTTCTAGGGGCCCACATGAAAACCAAGCTGCCCATCAAGTATATATGTGTAGGGAGCCTAGGTCCAGTCTATACATGGTCCTTGGATGATGTTTCAGTCTTCTCAATGCCCTCTGGGCCAATGTTAGTTGACTATGTTAGTCTTCTTGTGAAGTTACTGTTACCTCTAGATCATTTTCCTGAAGACTCTCTGCACTCCCTCCACTGTTTGGCTGTGAGTCTCAGCATCTGTTTAGATCCATTGCTGGGTGGGTCCTTCCAGATGACAGCTATGCTAGGCTCACATCTGCAAGTATAGCAGAGTGTTCTTAATAGTATCAGGGGTTGGCTCTCTTGCATGGTGTGGCCAGGCATTGGTTGTACATTCCCTCAATCTCTGCTCTTTCTTTATCCCTGTAGTACATCTTGTAGACAGGGTAAATTTTGGGTCAACGTTTTTGCAGGTTGGTGTTCTCCTCTCTCTACTAGGAGTCCTGTCTGGTTAGAGGGTATTTTCTTCAGTCTCCAGGTCCACAGATATTAGGGGCCCCAAGTAGAGTCATCCCCTTATCCTCCCCGGAGCTTACCCTGCCACAGGTCTCCAGCATGTCTCAGAGAAGCCCCAGGCCATGATTTATCTAATCTCTGCATGCCCTGTGTTCTCCTTCCCTCCCCTCTACCCACATTAGATCCCTCACTTCCCCTCATCACTCCCTGTCCAAACTGTTCCTTCTCTTCAAGCATTTCCTCTGACTCTTCTAGTTCCCCTTTTCAATGAGATACATGCATCCTCCTTTGAGCACAGCTTGTTAATTAACTTCTTTTGGTCTTTGAATTGTTGTATGATTATCCTGTACTTTATGGCTAATATCTGCATGTGAGTCCATATCATTTGTGTCTTTCTGAGTCTGGGTTACCTCACTCAGGATGATCTTTTCTAGTTCCATCCATTTGCCTGCAAATTTCATGATTTCTTTGTTTTTAATAGCTTAGCAGTGTTCCCCTGCATAAATGTGCCATTGTGGGTTTGTTTGTTTGTTTGTCTGTTTGTTTGTTTTTTATCCATTCTTAGGTTGAGGGACATCTAGGTCATTTCAAATTTCTGGCTATTACAAATAAAACTGCTACAAACATAGTTGAACAAGTGCCCTTGTGGTATGATATGATGGGGGCATCTTTTGAGTATATGCCTAAGAGTGGTATATCTGGGTCTTGAGTTAGAGCTATTTCCAATTTCCTCAGAAAGTACCAGATTGATTTCCAAAGTGGTTGTACATATTTGGACTCTCACCAACAATGGAGGAATGTTCCCTTCTCTCCACATTCTTGACAGCATGTGCTTTTGATCTCGGCCATTCTGACAGCTGTAAGATGGAATCTCAGGGTCCTTTCAATTTTCATTTCTCTGATGACTAATGATGAATATTTCTTTAAGTGATTCTCTGCCAATTGAGACTCCTCTGTTGAGAATTCTCTGCTTACCTCTGTACCCAATTTTAAATTTGGTTATTATGTTTGTTTACTTTTAGTTTCTTGAGTTCTTTATATATTTTGGGATATTAACCCTAGGTCAGATTTAGGGTTGGTGAAGATATTTTCCCAATCTGTAGGCTACTACTCTGTTCTCTTCACAATGTTTTTTGCCTTATAGAAACTTCTCAGTTTCAATGCCAGTACCATGCAGTTTTTATTACTGTTGCTTTGTACTACACCTTGAAATCAGGGATGAGAGATACCTTCAGAAGTTCTTTTATAGTACAGTTTTTTTTAATTTTTAATTTTAAAGATATTCTGGTTTTTTTTCTTTTCCATCTGAACTTAACAGTTGTTCTTTCAAGATCTGTAATTAATTGTGTTGAAAATTTGATGGGAATTGCATTGACTCTGTAGATCATTTTGGTAAGATGGCCATTTTTACTACGTTAATTCTACCAATCCATGAGCATGGGAGATTTTTCCATCTTCTGTTATCTTCTTCAGTTTCTTTCTTCAGAGATTTGAAATACTTGTCACATACATCTTTCACTTGTTATTACCAAGATAGTTTATATTATTAGTGGCTGTTGTGAATGATATTGTTTCTCTAGTTTCTTAACTCAATTGTTGCTTGTACACAGGAAGGCTATTGATTTGTTTTTTAGTTAACTTTGTATCCAGTGACTTTGCTGAAGTGTTTTTCAGCTGTAGGAGTTCCCTGGTAGTATTTTGGGGTCACTTATGTATACTTTCACTTCTGCCATTCTGATTTTTATCCTCTTGATCTCCTTTAGTTGTCTTCTTCCTCTACCTATGACTTCGAGTACTATTTTGAAGAAATATGGATAGATTGGGCAGCCCTGTCTTGTCCCTGATTTCAGGGGAAATTCTTAAAGTTTCTCAATTTATTTGATGTTAGCTATAGGCTTGCTGCATATTGCCTTTATTGTGTTTAGTTATGTGCCTGCTTTCCTGATCTCTCCAAGACTTTAAACATGAAGACGTGTTAGATTTTTCTCAAAAGCTTTTTCATCATCTAATGAGATGATCATGTGGGGTTTTTTTTTTCAGTTTATTCATATGGTGGATGCAGCTGATGGATTTTCATTTGTTGAACCATCTCTGCATTCCTGCGATGAAGCCTACTTGATCATGGTGGATTTTTTGATGTGTTCCTGGATTCAGTTTGCAAATATTTTACTGCAAATATTTTATTTTACTTTCGTGTCAGTGTTCATAAGGGTTATTGGTCTGAAATTCTCTTTCTCTGTGGGTCTTTGTGTGGTTTAGGTATCAGGGTGACTATAGCCTGATGGAATAAGTTTGGCAATGTTCCTTCTGCTTTTATTCTGTGGAATAATTTTAGGAGTATTGGTGTTTTCTTGTCTTTGAAAGTCTGATAGAATTCTGTGCTGAAACTCTCTGGCCCTGGTTTGGTTAAATGTTTGGTTGTTTGTTTTGATTGGGAGACTATTTCCTTAGGGTTTATACGTTGGTTTAAATTGTTTATGTGATCTTGATTTAATGTTGTAAGGGTATTTACCAAGAAAATCATTCATTTCATTTAGATTTTGCAGTTCTGTGGAATACAGGATTTTGAGGTATAAGCTAATAATTATTTGGATTTCCTAATTTTCTAATTTCTTTTGTATTTTCTAATTTTGTTAATTTAGATACTTTCCTCCTGCCTCTTAGTGAGTTTGGCTAAGTGTTTGTCTATCTTGTTGACTTTCTCAAAGATCCAGATATTAGTTTTGTTGGTTCTTTGTATTGTATTTTTTGTCTCTACTTCATTGATTTCAGCCCTGAGTTTATTTTATTTTTTTTTTGCCATCTACTGCTTTTGGGTGTGCTTGCTTCTTTTTGTTCTAAGCTTTCAAGTGTGCTTTAAAATTGCTTGTATGAGATCTAATTCCTTTATTAAGGCACTTAATGTTCTGAACTTTCCTTTTAGCACTGCGTTCATTGTGCCCCACAAGTTTGGGTATGTTGTGCCTTCATTTTAATTGAATTCTAGAAAGTCTTTAACTTCTTTATTTCCTCCCTGACATAGTGGTCAGTGAGTAGAGACTTGTTTTTTTTTTTTCCATGAGTTTGTAGGCATTCTTATTTTTCCGTTGTTCTTGAAGTCTAGCTTTAATCGGTGGAGGTCTGACAGAATATAAGGTGTTATTTCACTTTTCTTGTGTCTTTTGAGGCTTGCTTTGTGGCCAAGAATCTGATCAGTTTTGAAGAAGGTTCTATGAGGTACTAAGAAGAAGGCATATCCTTTTGCTTTTGCCTGAAATATTTGGTATATAAATGTTAAATCCATCTGATTATTTTTCAGAATTTTAATTTGTTATAATCTATTCAGGTTACATCCCAATTAATTCCCACACTATATGACCACAGCCTATCACATCTCATACAGATAGTGTGCTTCCCCTTCCTCTGTGTGCCCACCAGGCCTCCCCACCAAGGGGAAGTAATCAAATTGGGAGCATAAGCATTCATGTCAGAGGCAGTCACCACAACTATGGAGAATGAGCTGTTCATTAGCTATATCCTCCCATTCTTCCCTCCCTCCCATTTTCCCCTTAAGATTCCAGAAGATCTTTAAAAAAAAAAGTTTCACTCCCTAATAACTAAGGATTCAAATATATGAACCTATGGCAACCAATCTTATTCAAAACACCACAATAATCAATACTGAATTTTGTTGTTTTATTTTTAATCTATTGCCGAATACAAGGGTAGACGTGGTTATCTGGCAAATAGCAGGAATATGATTGAGTTTAGACATTAATTTATGTCAGTAAAGACCATGAGTTGTTTTTTTCCTCCTTCCCCAAAGAATTTTCTGCTTATTTTATTTGATAAGTTACTTTTTACCCAAAAGCTCTCAAAATATATTTTCTGGTTTAAAAGTTTCAAACAAAAGACTTATTATGTGTAGATATACAAACCTCATTGCGTGCATCGAGATCTCTTCCACCTGTGTGACCTGATGTACTGAGCCACATAGCTCTTTGTCCTGTTTCTTGTACCAAACACTGTACGATGTTGTAGCCATGAAATTTTTTTTCTGTCAACCAAGGTAGGTTCATAGTCAGAAAGTTTGAAAAGAGATAATAACATTGATTAAAAAGGGAACTATATTCATATGTATGTCTCAATAGGTATGAAAGATGCCCAAGAAATCAGTATTTCTCTAAAGTATAGCAGCATGTGGCAGTTTACATGGTATCCCCAACAAAAATGTAAATTCTGAGAAAAGTGAAAGAAAAAGAATTAAGACTATAGTGGCTAGCCACTTGTGAGAAGAAGGTAAATGACAAGTAAAGGCTAGTTAAAAAATCTGGCTGCTATGGGCTATGTAAGTGTTACCTAAAGGTCTGCATGTTCCAAGCCTGATCACCAATTTCTGGATTTATATGATGGAGGTGAATGTTTAAAAGAGTGCTGTCCATTAGAAGAAAGCATTAGGCCACTGAAGACAAACTGAATAGGATACTGCTACCCTATGTTCTTTGAAATCTCTTTTGTTTTCTTGTTGACAGAAGCATCTTTCTTTATAACAGCATCCCACCATGACTTTTTCCGTGCATGAAGAAAGCAATGGAGCTATCAGAACATGAGCTGAAACTCCTGAGATATTATAAAGCTTTATTTCTTATAAGTTGTTTGCCACAATTATTTTGTTACAGTAATATAGACTACCACTGTTGCTGTAGATCATGCTATACAACAAAGACCTAGTACCAGCTTGTACAACATTTTTATCTAGGTAACCATCTTTCTAGCCTTTCTTTTTTTCTTAAATATTTAAAAAAAATTTTTTACCTATACATTTATATTATTATACATATATATGATAAACTACCTACAGCCAGAAGAACCATGAAACTATCAGGAATTATACAAATGCTACATTCATAGTGTTTTGGCTGTTTGTATTTGGCAGCCTTGAAGAAAACATCTTTTCTATCTTGGTGTACCTAAAATTCTGAATGTAAGTCAATATCTATCATATCTCATCATTATCATTTAAAACATCTATCTAGACCTAAAAACATCTTAGCTCCTAAAACAACGTAAGCTTAACTGTAAAATTAAACTATATGGTCTTCAACAGCATCAGAGATTTGACTATCTAGTCTTTTTAAAAAATCTTTCAGATTGATTTCTAATAGGAAATAAGATAAACAGAGGCCCAAGTCAAACTTTTGTCAGAGAAATTTAATATATCAGAGATTATATATATAATAAATCAGAAATTATATATATTAGAGAAACTTGATATCAGAGAAACTTTAAGAACTAGTATCAGTTAAAAATAAAGCTATTTATTTAATCATGTTTAATTAAAATATTATTACATAATATTCCCCATCTCTTTCTTGGCCCTGCAAAATTCATAGCCTCTTCTTCTGTAAACCTTGTTGTTACATATACAACATAAAATAATAAACATATAAATACAGCCTAATGAGTCCATTCAGCATGTAAAACAAATAACTATATATGAATTTTAGAAGTTCTAAAAATAATTTACAGCAATCTCACCAAAACCACTCTAATCCTGATTTTTTTCCCTCCCACAGGGGGGAAAAACACAAAACAAACTAAAAGTGGCCACACACTGAGTAATCATCCTCAAATTACAGACACAGGCTAGTTTGTCTCTTTTAAATGCAAATGCAAGTCTAGGCAAAACACTCTCAACAAAAAGTTTTCTTCTAGAAATGGATCATGTTTATAGTCAGTGTCTTTCTGGAAGAGAAAGTGCATCTGAGAGCCAGCTCCATGACTCTAGAAGGCGAAACTATAACTGGATTGATGTTGGATCTTATTTGCTCTATTGTTTGAAGAGGGTACTATTTACAGAATTGAAAGGTGCTGTTATTTTCTCTGTGCCAAAGGAGTAAAACTCTGATAGTTTTATGTGATTGGAGAGACATTGCCTGGTTAACAGTGCTAGAGTGGAAACGGAATGTGCAAACCTAGACTGGTGTAACTAGTGGTTAGATTCAGATTCCTGAGGTGTCCTGGATTGATGGCAGATGACTAAGGGCAGTTCTGGGCACAGGAAGCCCCAGCTGGCTCCAGGAGGCCACGGGAATCCTCCCCAGCAGAGTCTTAGTTCTGTTTCAACAGTGGAGGTAGCGAGATTGCTCATGTTGCTGTTACAGTATTTTGAAACCAAATCTGCTCTTCAATGATGGGAACTGCACGATACCCCCTGACTTCTTGACCTCAGGACACTTGTGGCTCCAGAACGCAGTCTGATTTGGAGACAAAGAGAAATAGCACAGGAAAAATTGCACCCAGTTTAAATTGAATTTTGTAGCAATTTAAAAACTGTTTTGCATGAATTATTTATGATGGCTTCTGGGAAGAGTTTTTACTCACTTGTTCTTTTCCACTTTGTTAAAGCAACACATTTTTAAATACACCCATGAAGCTCATCTGTCTAGCTTCTCTGTGATGGAGTGCTTGTAATTCATCATGCTGCTGTGTTTATGATGTTTGTCGGCATGATGATCCATGTAAGAGTAATTACCATATCAATTTCATTTATCCAGCCTCAGTGCATTTGACCCTTTCTGAACGAATTCTTGCTTTTATACTCACTTCAAAAGGGACAATTGAAATTTTCTTCACAGTACATAAAATGTACTTGCATATATTTGAGGGTAGTGACCTAAATATTCTATTCTACTACGTACTAAGGTCTCATTGTCACTTCTTTATACCCCCAAAACTTTCATTTATATTTCATTAAATAAAGCTGACATGAAGGTTGGAGAGAGCATAGAAGGTAAGCATCACTTTCACTTTTTCAGAGGACCTTGGGTCATTTTCCAACAATCAGATTATAGTTCTGAACTGGGCAACAACTTTTGTTCATGGTAGACTTTTGCCCTTTATCTTCCTCTAATTTGTCAATACCACCAGAGGAGGTGTTCTTGTTTCTCAAGAACATTCTTTACTCCAATTAATCATTAACTACCCTCTAAAAATGTCTTTGTCCCCTCCACCACCCAAAGTTATTATCTCCTATAGTCATGAACCAATTGAGCCTTCTTTGGGATTCATATCTTGTGTGGCCCTCTGAATATATGCATGAAAAAATATATGTGTGTTTTTCCTCATGTTTACCTGTGTATTGTAGTTCATTTTAGAAAGAGTGTTTTTGAATCTTCAGAGATAAAATTTGAACTTCCCTACTAAGCTATGTTCTGTCTAATGTTTCCCTCCTTTCAGGATACTCAGTGGAAGTCATATTATCTCTAGTACTAAGCCAATGTCCTTTCTGAAATAAGCCCTTTGCTATGTAAGCATATTACTAAAAGCAAATAATATAAATAAGTATTGTTAACATGAAGTACAAGGGTTAGCAGTAGGTAGATGCAAATCTTTTCTTCTCATTAGAAATATTTTCTTATTTATAAAAACACCCACCAACAGATCCAAGAGTCATTTTCTTGTCTCCTCTCCTTTGGAAAGAAGTAGAAGTTAATAGACGACAGATGTTCATCTTCTCTCTCATATGTTTACAACTCTCAGAGGGAACAATATATATAAAATATCCTGATCAATATATAATATATAATATATAATATTATATATTATATTATATATTATACATTTTATATTATATATTATATATAATATATAATATATATGTATATATTATATCCTGGTCACCACTGACTCCTTAGAATAAGAAAGGCCTGGATAGAGCACAAGATGCAAGATGCCTCATCTGTGAAGGTATTTAGAATTCATTAGTTTTCTGTACACCTTCTCAATAGCATTTTAACAGATAATTGGCTACCTTTGTAGTATGTACTGAAGAAAAGTACAGAAATGGACACACACCCCCCGAATCTTCAGTTTTTGCATGATTGTCAGCTCAGATCCTTCCAGGCAGCAGGACCACTCAACTTGCAATGTTTATATCCATTTTTTCCTCTTGTTCAATGCTAGGGCTTTGACAAAGCTCTTCTTCTCAGGGCAGTAGTAACATGAGAATGATGCTAGTAAATTTCCTGGGGAAACACTGCATTTTTCTACCCCATTAACATCAGTCTTGGTTAAAAAGATAGGAATGGCAGATTTTATAGCTAATTGATGAATTGTCAATTTCTATCACAGTAGGCAGCTATTGTTCCATCTTGTGGCTGTACTATGAATGTCAGAACTGAGATGGACAGGGAGTTTTGATGAGGAATTTATTTTGTTCTTGCAAACTATTGAGATTTAAAGATACTTGTAGCCACAGTTACGTTGACGTGATGTGCTTTATGGAGAAGAAGTAAAATCAAACCATTATTCAATGATGACTATACTGAAAAATGTATGCATGATAATAAAATAAATTATTATTGTAAGGACTATTTGCAATAATATATAAAGTCAAATTGGAGTTGTAGTGTACATGCAATCCAGAGTGTTTTATTTTATATCTTTAAATTTAGCCAAAATTTAGATCTCATTTCCTGTAAACTCAGCCTAAAGTTGTATTATCCTTACAGTTTTCTTTTATTTTATGCCAATTGTAAACTCCTTAAGGAGTTTTAAATTACAGCAGCTATACTTACTTCATTAAATTTCGGAGCAAAGAAAAATGGGTTTCCTCCATGAAAAGTGCTGATTTTTTTTTGTCTTTAACATTTTATGGAGCACAAGTACTGAAATTTACCTTTTGATGACCATCAAAAGTATCTATAAGAACCCAGCATAAATATCAGTGAGCTGTAGATAAAGCTCTCCAGGACAAGGTGTCTAAAACATTACTGCTCGTAGTGACAAGAACATACACACTGCACTCTCTGTTCAAGCCTAAACACCAAGACCTTAAGTGTGATGGACACCAGGCCAAGGTCAATGGAAACACATGAGTGAGGTTTTAAATAAACTCAGCTTAGCTTAATAGTAGTTTAGGGAGGCTCCTATAATCCTGCCTTGAGGTTTTCTCACCTTGTCCCAGGGGACCAGCCCATTTGAGGTTTTTTTTTTTTTTTTTTCCTGTCACAGAGGAACTTTGATTATTGTTCCAGAAAGCCACTAAGATGAACTGACTTCTCTATCATTCTCACTAGGATCATTTAATTTTAAGTGATGGAGTCATTTCACAGAGAGACACCAGAGAGCTGTGATATAGCAAAGTTCAAGAGCTTCCAAATCATTAGTCTGTCTCTCATGTTTCCCCTTGTGTCCTATCTTTGTGCTGGTTTCCTTCTCAGTCAAGCTCTTAACAAGCAGTGAGAATGTGCCAAACTTCATCCAGCCATGCAATTTAGAATTGCACAGAAAACAGTATTTCTTTCCAAAATCTCTCCATCTGATGGAACTATATTGGGTCATGTGTTAGTTGTCGTGGCTTTAGAATGGCCTTTCTTGTCCTGGTTGCTATCAATTGCCCTTTGCAAGGGGAGAAAGTCTCAGTTAGACCTTAGAGACTGAATTTCCACAGGAACTGTTTTGGAAACAGAAAGGAGAAACAGAATAATAAGCCATAAAGTAAAAAATTGTAACAAGGTAGAGTTCTCATTCACATTCAGTGGTCCCTTTAACAGTGAGATAAAACCTGTCCTTTCAGTCTCATTTTGTATTGTCTTTTGAATTCATGTTTTTTTTTCAAGAGCATGATAAATCAAGTATTATGAGTGTGTGACTACAGAGGGCTGTCTTCTCTGATAAAGTCTACTACTAAGGCACAGTAGATGGCATTACTTATGCTGGCTAGAGAAAGCTCATACCTTTGGAAATGCCTGAGTAGAAAGCACAGGGTAAGTGCTTTCCCTTGATGATCAGAAGCTGATTTGTCTGTTTTCTGTGATTTAGTCTTCTTTATTTTTATGTGTATGAATGCCTTATACTGTTTATATGCAGTGTGTGTGTGTGTGTGTGTGTGTGTGTGTGTGTGTGTGTTACCCATATGGAATCTCAAGGCATCTGAGACAATAGGTTCATAAGAATCTTAGGATGATACTATGTTGTCATGATTTCTTCTAGTATATCTTTCAGAAAGTTTCTTTTCAGAGCAATTCAGTAATGTAACAGGGAAAGAGATTCAGACGATAATATTTGTGCAAATAAATACAACTGACTAGTAGGCACGCTAATGTAGTCAATGAACTCTGTCAGGAGGGGCTCCTTTTATCATTAGTGTCTAAGCTGTATGTGTGGGAATAGATTGTTTTACTTTTCAAATTCCCTTTGACCTAGAAAATGACAACCTAGATAGTGCTATAAACATATTTTAAATTCATTTAAATGACTTTAAGTGATAGAGATAATGTAATTTACTGGAAAGATGTTAAAATATGAGCAGAAGAAGGATAATGTCTAAAGAAACATTTAAAGATAATATATCATATCAAACACTGATTAAATTTTTTATAATATTCAGCCAGTTCTTGAAACAGAAACTATTTTAATACTTACAATTTATATGACTTTTGTGGTGAAGAATAAATTGAAGTCACTCAGATTTCTTCTTGCTTTAGCATGGCTTCTCTGCTGATGCTTCTATCCTCTGAAGCAGCATGCCTACTGCAGAGCTCTAGTCATAGCTGTTATTAAAACAAAACAAAACCTTTTCTATATTTTCTTTTATTTTTTGTTTTTTTTGTTTTGTTTTTTAAAGGTGAATCTATCACGGTTCTTTTTTCTTGGCATCTACATTTATATTCCACATATATAAAATAAACTACATACAGTAAGAAGAACCATGAAACAATCAGGAATTATATAAATGTTACATTCACGGTGTTTTGGCTAATTGTATTTGGCAGCCTTGCAGAAAACATCTTTCCTATCTTGATGAGTCTGAAATTCTGACCTTAAATCAATATCTTTCATAACTCATCTCTATCACCTTAAAACATCTATTAGACCTAAAAATATCTTACCCCTAAAAAACTAAGCTTAACTAAAAAGACTAAGCTATCTGGTCTTCAACTTTATCAGAGACTTGAGAAGGAATGAAACTTAATTATCTGGGTAAACACAAGTGTGGGTTAGCAGCTTCCAAAATGAGAAAAATAACAGAGACAGTTTGTTGCCTGAACAGTCACCCAAAATTCTCTCTAACATTGGAGCATCATCTTCAGCCTTCTGACCCAGTATAACTGACAGAAATATTTGTGAGGCAGGAACTACTGAGGTTTTGCTTACCTTGTCTTGGTAGAGTTTGGCCTTCCACTCTGCCTGCATCCAAGCTTGCCCATTTTTAGGCAGAATTCTGTCTATGGCAGAAATGAGGCCATTTTGACCAGTGGTTGCTTTGCAAAATTTGAAGCCATCTTCATAAGGAATTTCTTTGATACTCATCATCTTTTTTGATGTAGGCTGTGTATTGCCAGGAGTTAACTTGTCTTGCTGTCAAAAAAATCTTTAAAATATTAAAGTATCTTTAAATGCCATATTCTGCAGGTCTCTGAGGCTTTTGAAGACCTTGTCTAACTATTTTACCTTATCTATCTATAGGATCATACGTATCTGTTAAACCTAGGATGTATATTCTTGTGACAAAAATAAACAAGTAATTGACATGACCATGATTTGATCAACTAACAATTAGCTTGTATTACTTAACTATCCTTAACAGACAACAATAGAACTTTCAAGGCATTGGAAGTAAACTTTGTATAATAATTTAGTTGTATGGGTTCAATACCTCATATTGAAAGGAGCAAACAAACTTCATTTTGAAAAAAAATACATACTGGGTTAAACCTAGCCAAAAGCTGAACCCAGATTGCACAAATACCACAAAATAGTCTAAACAGAAAAATATTCCCTAGCAACACAATCAATTCACCTTGGGAAAGTGCAAATATACTCTCCTCTGGTCAAACTGACCAGCAGGTGGTCTGGCACATAGCAACAACCAATTAGGAGAAGCCAGAACAAAGTTCCTAATGCCCCATGACTGCCTCAACCAATCTTTTCTATAGACCAACTTGCCCCTACACCTATTACCCAACCATGAAATGCCAAGGCTTGGAACACCCTGCTTGCAACTTTTCTGCCCAAATGCCATCTAATCTTATATAGTAAAACCCATTTCTTTGTCTAAAACCTATAGAAATCTATCTCAATTGAGACTCGAGGTCACTGCCCTGCATTGTTTTGCCAGTGCATGGGAGGGAAGGCCTGGTTTAGAACTTGCAATAAAGACATCCTTGCCATTGCATTTGGACTCAGCTCTTGGGTGGTCTATTTGGGGAGTCTGTGTGGAGAATAATCTTAAATTTGAATTCTATACAATGTATCAAAATTAAACTTATCTTGCATCAATATACAAAATTCTATACCAATGAATTAAAATTAATATTTGTGAGTAACAATTAAAGCTGTAGCATGAGGAGTAGATTCAATAATCTACTTTTTATCCTATCATCTTTATATATTTCTATACCCCATTCTTTCTTTTCAAGATCTAGCTCCAAACTAAGAATGAAAGATAAGGAAAAGAGAGACATCCCTGAGTCCTTCCTCATTTTCTCTCTGAATAAGAGCAATAATAACTTATAAACAACTCCCAATGAAAATAAGCATCTGTAGCTCAAAAGAGCAAACAGAAACCTACTCAATCCCTATAGGGGAAATGGGGAGTCATTCTCTTAAGGTTTCTTCTGGCTGATTTGGGGCAAATAGTACCTTTTTAGGGAGCCAATAAAATTGGGGAAATGGTTAAACAAGTCAGGAATAGCATTTATGAGAAATCCCAGGCTTAATAGGAGTCCTCTGTGGGACAGTCTTAATTTTTGGACCAATTTGTATCACAATCTTTCTTTGAAGCTGTTCTGGCATCTCTCTTGTTCTGATGAGACACAGCAACTGAAGCACTTGGGGCTGGAACATGAAGGATGTAGGCTGTCAGCATCCAGCATGCTGAGTGGAATGAATCCTGTCAGGTCTTACCAGCTTCAGGGTCCAGTTCTTTTGTTCTGAAAACATATAAATTCTCACAAGCATTATACAGTCCTAAATTTATAATTTATGAATAAACTAATATTAGATCAATTAAATACAATTCATCAAAAATTTTTATATGCCATAGAACCTATAAAAATGGTTGTCCAATAACCAATTCACATTCAGAAACTTCTATTTTCTTCTTCACAGGGAGAGAGCAAAGAGAACATAGGCAGGATTTTAGGGGAAATCAGTGGTCAAAGGGAACAACAATGTTCTGTGGTTTTGAAGCAGCTGGCACAAGTTTTGAAAGGTGATGGATAAAACTTCACCAAGAGCAAAGAGCTGCCTTCAGGAGAGATGGGAACTCTCTGGACAAGCTGACTTTCAGATAGTGAGATCTTAAGAGAGGGAATTCTCAGCAATTCTACTCTTTTTCTTTTTTTCTGTATGTAAATAATTTACTCATATTACATCTCAATTGTTATCCCGTCCCTTATATATTCCCATTTCTCCCTCCCCCCACTTTCCCTCTACTCCCCTCCCCTATGACTGTGACTGAGGGGGACCACCTCCCCTGTATATGACCAAAGGGTATCAAGTCCCTTCTTGGTAGCCTGCTATCCTTCCTCTGAGTGCCACCAGGCCTCCCCATCTAGGGGATGTGGTAAATATGGGGCACCAGAGTTTGTGTGAAAGTGAGTCCGCACTCTCCACTCAACTGTGGAGAATGTCCTGTCCATTGGCTAGATCTGGGTAGGGGTTCGAAGTTTACTGCCCATGTTGTCCTTGACTGGTTCCATAGTTTGAACAGGACCCCTATTACCAGATCTGTCAATCATAATGTTCTTCTTGTAGGTTTCTAGGACCCTCTGGATCCTTCTATTTCCCTGATCTCCCATGATTCTCTCACCTAGAGTCCAAATAAGATGTCCTCCCCTCTGTCTCACTTTCCTGGTATGTGAAGACTTTTATGAGAAATTAAATACTACCAAACCAAATAACCCAATTGAGAAATGGGACTCAGAACTAAACAGAGAATCCTCAATAGAGGAATATTGAATAGCTAAGAAAAACTTAAAGAAATGTTCAACATCCTTAGTCATCAGGGAAATGCAAATCAAAACAACTTGGTCTTACCCCATCAGAATGGCTAAGATCAAAAATTCAAGTGACACCACATGCTGGCAAAGAGGAATACTCCTTCTTTGCTGGTGGGAATGCAAACTAGTATAGCCACTTTGGAAATCTACCTGGTGCTATCTCAGAAAAATGGGAATAAGGATTCCTCAAGACCCAGGTATTCCACTCCTTGGAAATTATCCAGAATATGCTCCAGCACACAACAGGGACATATGCTCAACCATGTTCATAGCAGCCTTATTCATAATAGGCAGAACATGGAAACAGCCTAAGTGTCCCTCAGTAGAAGAATGGAAAAGAAACTGTGGTACATTTACACTATGGAAGACTACTCAGCTATGAAAAACAAGGAATTCCTAAAATTTGTGGACAAATGGATTGAACTAGAAATGATCATAATGAGTAAATTAACTCAGAAGCAGAAAGAGTCAAATAATATATACTCACTTATATCTGGAATTAGCCCAAGAAGCATGTCCCATGAAAGTCTTTACTCTTTTTCTTTTACTCTTTATGTTCTCTGTCTCTCTGTCTCTTTCTCCATCTCCTTCTCCACCTCTCTCTATATGTCTCTTTCTTTCTTCTGGAGGAAGAAGCTTGTTCTGTGTTGAGCCAAGCTGTGGAAAAGGCTCATGTTTCACACATCCTAGGCACATTTCCACCTGGAAACCTCTGTGGCAGGATGCATGTCTGACTGGGAATCATTCTGGGTAGTAAAAGCCTTGTCTTTAACATGGAAGTAGATGAGACCAGTGGAGGATGATTTGAAGCTACAGGGACTATGACCGCTAACTCTCCCTTGTCGCCTTCTCTATGTAACTAACTACCCTCTTCAGCCATTCAGGCTGGGTAATCCTTCACTTTTAAGTGTGGTTCTCTGACAAATAAATAGATTTAAATATGTGGAATAATATAGACTCAAGAATATATAAATACATATTTGTACGTATTGACATGTTTTTATAAACATACAGATACATATTTAGTAATAAGCATATTTAACCATGTTTAAACAGTTATCTAAAATTGTACATATATAATACATACATTTATCATATACTTTGCATATTAAATATATTTTGGCTAATGCATATGTTTATCATACCCTGTATATCCTTACAAATGAGTAGAATCTTTTGAAGAAACATTTTATTTCATTATTTATTTACTTGTTCCTGTATAGGTATGTGTGTGGAGACATGCATGCCAATGACATGGTTGGAACGTTAAAGGACAGCTTGTGGCAGTCAGTCTCTCCTCTTTGCTCACCTCTAAATATTTTCTCTTTAACTATATACTTCATTTCCGTCAATCTCTCTTAATTTCCATCCTCTCCCTTTAAAACATTCTCCTCCTGTCTCATATCCTCCTTTGTACACTCATAACCTGTTCTCTCTCTCTCTCTCTCTCTCTCTCTCTCTCTCTCTCTCTCTCTCTCTCTCTCTCAGACACACACACACATGTAGAAATTTGAGTCTAGAGTCTAATTACGTGAGAAATAGAAAGTATTTCTTTTTGAATTTTTCATATTTTGCTTAACATAATTTTTGTTCATTGATCTGTTTTCTAGCAAATGACATAATTATATATTTTCTGACTAATGAAATCTCTCTCTCTCTCTCTCTCTCTCTCTCTCTCTCTCTCTCTCTCTCTCTCTTTCTGTCTTTCTGTTTGTTGTAGAAACTCCTCTCACCAGGAATGTATATGATGAACCCTTTAACTTGGTGTTGGTTAAAACATTGCACAGTTGGGCACATTCCTGGCTGTGGTTCTAACCCAAGACTCTAGCAATAAAAGTCCTACATTTTTTATGCTGGAGTGCTACTGGCTTTGAGGTAACACCTATATACAGTTCCCTTTTTCTGGATGCGTGAGTAAGCCTATAGAAAAGACAAATCAAATTGTTCAAGTGTTTACCCACAGAGGAAGAGGATACAGATAGTACATATGAAACTTGATAGGTAAAGAACAGATGTTAGGGGAGGGGGGCTCTTCTTTCTGAAGACTAGGGGAGGGAGGGAGAGGGGACAAGGAAGGGAGATGGATCAGGAGGGAATAAGGAAGGGGGATACTACCAGTATGGGAAGAATTCAAACTGCAGAACAAGCAGGCAATTTATATTGCTAATCCCACTACATGAGACTATCTCTGAGACTGGTTCAAACATAAATGTCTATGCATAGACAAGGCTTCTTGTTCACTACAGAACTCCTGTGAATTATTATTAGATGTCGTTCTTCACATGGTATGAATTAAGACTTTCTAATGTGTTTTTTTTTCAGCATACAAAGAGCAGAGAACCAGCCTTAATTGTTCTGTGCATCACGCACACCTTATGCATTTATAATATAAGGACTATATAATGCTTGTGAGAAATTATTTGTTTTCAGAACAAAAGAACCAGACACTGATGCTGAATTAGACCTGACAGGATTCATTCCTCTCAGCATGCTGGATATTGACATCCTGCACCTTTCATGTTCCTGCCCCAAGTTCTTCAGTTGCTGTGCCTCATCAGAACAGGACAGCTCCCAGGACAGCTTTGAAGAGAGCTTCCAGTCCCAATTGGTCCAGCATTTAAGTCTGTCCTATACACTACTCTAACTAAGCCTGGAATTTTCTCAACATTTAGAAACTGGACCACAAACACTATTCCTAGATGTTTAACCATTTTACTGAATTTTATTTGGGCCCTTATAAAGGTATTATTTTTTTCTCAAATCAGTTGGAAAAAACCTTAAGAGAATGATGACCCATTTCCTTTAAGGGGGTTTAGGTAAGGTTTGAGTGGTTTTCTTGGATGATAGATGTTTATTTCCATTGGGAATTGGTTATAAGTTATTATTGGTCTTATCTAGGGAGAAAACAAGGTTAGACTCAGGAATATCTTCCTAGGTTTGAAGATAGGGGTTGAAAAGAAAGAAGGGGACATATAGAAATATATAGGGATGATAGGACAAAAAGTAGATTAATGAATCTACTCTGTAACTTAATGCCTTAATTGTTACTCACAAATAAGATTATTTTTAATTCTTTGATATTCAATTTTGTATATAGATGCAAAATAAGTTTAATTTTTATATACAATGGAATACAATTCAAATTTAAGAAAGTTTAATTTTATATACATTGGTATGGAACTCAGATTTGTGATTATTCTTTCCACACATTATATATATATTTCTACTCTAATATGTGGTATTGTACCCATACAACTCAATTATAATACAAGGTTTACCTCCAATACAATGACAATGCTAGTGTAGGCTGTTTAGGATAAGTAAGTAATACAAGTTAATTGTTAGTTCAGGTAGCAAACTATATCTACCATCCTCTCACTGGGAAGCTACTAACCTGCACTCCTGGTATGCTCAGATACTCAATTTTATTCCTTCTCAAGTCTCTGATGGCGTTGAAGACAAGATATTCTTGTTTTACAGTTAAGCTTAGTCGTTTAGGTGTAGATAGATGTTTTAAGTTGATAATGATGAGATATGATAGATATTAATGCACATTCAGAATTTTAGACTCACCAAGACAGGAAAGATGTTTTCTTCAAGGCTGCTAAATACAAATAGCCAAAACACTATGAATGTCACATTTCTGTAATTCCTGATTGTGTCATGGTTCTTCTTGCTGTATGTCGGCGCCGCACCGTCCAGCGGAAATAAGACGCCAACAACCAGACTTCTTCTGGAGATCTTTACTCAGGATTAAGTTCAGTGGGAATGGCCCCGAAGAAGGGAAGGGCCAAGCTTAAGTACAACTCAAGGGCCAATCAGCTCATGCCAGGTGCCACCTCCTCATAGGTCCGCGTCAGAGCAGGACTGCTCGTCATCAGATCACCAGTTACCCTTGCACAGCCTTTTGCCATATAAGGACTTGTTTATCTTAGAGAGTGCTCGCCGTCAGGATGGCGGAAGGCGGAAGCCTATGCCATATTAAGGCGCGGCACCTCGCAGCTCTCTACAGCTGTAGGTAGTTTATTGTATATATGTTAAATAATATAAAGATATATGTAAAAATATTTAATAAAAAAAAACCCAAACCACCACCACCACCACCACCACCAACAACAACAACAAAAGTATCCCTACTCTATTCGCCAAAGGAAAAATCAAGGTCACCAGAAATCCTTTTCCTGATACTTCTCCCAATAGCTTAGGTGCCTACTCAGCTATATGTTTTACTTTTTGTAGTCTATTTATTTCATTATCAAATATTTTTATATTCATTGATGATGGATAACGTCATCATAATTCTTTTTTTTTGTGATAAATCCTTCTCTTTGCAGGCAGGACAACAGCAAAATAAAGGTTCTAAATAAGAAGAGTAGCCTCTAGATGTATGCCTCACCCCTTCATGCCTCAGAAGCCAATATGGTAAACTGTGCCTTTATCCACATTGCCATGCCAGACCACAAAGAGTACTCAAGTAGAATAACGACGAAAACTAACTTTATTGCAACAGTGTAAAACCAGTTTCTAACCTTCTCTTCTGTTTTTATCAACATTGTGTTTTGTTAAAATAGTGAGCTTATTGCTGATGTAGAAGATAAATATTGTGTTGCAATAGTAAAGTCAGAGTATCTCATGCATCTTGTGAAATATTTAGTCAAAGAATTATCCCTTTGGGTAAGGAGCATCTGTTTTATTCAACTTTCATTTTTCCAATTCTTTTTTTACTGGACTTATTTTCCTCTGAGGAATGTATTCCATATGTTTCAACATTGCTAAGTCCATTAAGCTGTATAAAATGTGTCCCAGACACCAAAGTAGTCATAAAGCCCTGTCTTCGACTTCAAGTACATTTTATACTATTGAACCTAAACATAGACTTGTAAGGTTCTCATGGTGCAACTCTGGCCTCAGGAAGTTTTTCTAAGAGCCTTGCATCTGGTATCGAGGTTGTTATGTGGACAGGTAGGCAGAAAGGGGTGGAAATTTTAATTACATAAGTTAAATTCTTTCTTCTCACATTAATTTGCATTGATTTGAGATTCTATGGGGGTGAGCAAATATATAGTCTAGGTTGAACATGATGCTGCATGCTCTTAATCCTTAGCCTTTAGGAGGTTGAGGCAGGAGAAAAATCAGTTTCTAGCAAGCAAGAGCTACATGTTGAGTTCAAGGCTGGGCTTAGTTACATAGCTAGTGCTTTTCTGAAAATCAGATAGTGTAAGCAGCATGTGTTGTTGAGATATTCTGTCATAGTAACAAAGTATGCACAAGGCAATAGACATGCATAAATTATTCATTTTGGCTCATACTTTCAGAGACTTCAAACCTCATGGAGGAGAGGAACTGATAAAACAAAACAACTTACATCACAGCATCCAGAAGAAAAGGCACAGAATATTGTAACTAGGTGACTTTCTTAATTTTCCCCTTTTATTCCACTCAGGATGCATCTTCGTCACTCAGTCAATCTTCTCTGGAATGCCTCCATAGATACACTCAACACTGTGCCATACTAGTTTGCTCATTAAACATCAAAATTAATCTTCACAGTGCTAAGTCATGGTACCATGAAAGATATACTTGGCAAAGTGGCCCATAATCTAAAGTCCATGTCAAGAAACTTTGAAAAAGTAGGCACTATTAACACTGACTACAACTGTCTTTTCAACTAGGTCCATGGTAACTTGAACAATTTGGGTTGTGACAAAGCATATTATACAATTCCTAAATCCTATGATACTGTTCTTCATGTCCCCAGATATTTTAGTATACTTTTTGTATATAAACCAGTTTATTAAAAGAACTGCCAGAGAAGATTGTGTCTAAGTTTTAGCTTCCTACTTATGCCATGTATAATAGAACACACACACACACACACACACACACACACACACACACACACACACATATATATATATATATATATATATATAAACATACATATCAGTCTCAAAGCTACATCATGTTATCAAGTTCCATGTTATCATCTAGATGTTAGTTTGTTAGTTGTTTGGTTTGGTACAGGAAACATAGCCGACTAACCAGAATAGTTAAATCATGGATCTTTGAGGAGAACCTACAACCACCACTTTACTAACCTGACATAATCTTTAACTACATCTAAATATTTGTTTACACTCATAAATAAATGTGGTCCTCACCTCTCATCAAAGTAACTTCTCTTTGAAGCAAAGGAAGGCCATCACAGAAAACCACAACTAATCAAAGTGCAGGGATGTAGAATCCTTTCAAAACAGATACATTTTCAATACTTAAAGCTCAGGAACAGGTGTGGAAGGAAGAGGTTGAAAAAGTCTAAGAGCCAGAAAAATAGATTGTAGTGATATTGTGTCTCATAAGAATGTGAGAAGCTGCCTCATGACGTCTCACTAACATGACATCTAAATATGCTAAGAATAAGCACAGTAGACATGCTAAAGTTGGTGAAGGAAATCCCATGAAGCCTCCACAATACACAAAATACCTATAGGCAGCTAAGGAATGCTGTGGGAAGAAAATGGTGCCTTCCCCATGGAAGAGCACAAAATTGGTTATTTGATACAAAATGGCCAGCCCTGAAAACTTACAGATATGAGCAAACACAGATTGAACAGCTTGTATTCATGCATTTAGAGATACATATGTATAGACATATACATATGTGTGTATAATAACTAATTAAAATAGAGGTGCTTATTTGAAAGACATAAAGAAAGAGAATATGTGAGGATTTTGTGGAAGAAAATAAAGGAGGAAGTAATGTAATTATATTATAACTTCCAAATATAAAAGACAATTTAAAATAAAAATTACACTAGTTGAAGGGTACAACAATGACAGTAACACTTACTTTTTTTCTGTGTGCCCACTCTATCCAGAACGTAAAGCAAAAGTTCACATCGTGTGGCTGGAGTGAACTGCTAAGGAAGACTCCAGTTCCAGACTTCTTCACCTTTTCAACTTCAAGAAAAATGTTATATCTCCTGAGACATTGTTTATGACAATGAACGTAAAGTTGTCTTTTTGTATTCTATGGTAAACAACCTTCGATAGCTTTATATCCACCCTTATGCCTTTATTGGTAGTTTAAATAGAGGCAAATCACACACAAAAAAAATAAATCTAGATGCTACACTCTAAAGAGAAATTTCACAAAATACAGAGTAACACAAATGCCGTCTTTATATGCATTTTAAATTATTTTTCATATAATTTATCTTGATAAAGTTTTTCCCTCCTCAGTGCCATATACTTATGTTATGAAACTTAGAGAAATCAAGTTGTTGCTCATTGATAGCTGTCACCCTTCCTGACTAGTGTTCATGGTGCTGTGAATTCCTCAGAATGCTACTGGAGGAGGAAGGTAATAATATCATCAAGCTACAACCCCTACAACTTACCACAGTGATATGCCTGCAAGATACACTGGTGTCATAGTGGTACAAATGTTATGGGAGTAACCAAGCATTTTTTTAAAAATAGGATTTAAACTCTACTCCATGATACAAACCCCATACCTGACACTGCTAAAGTAACCAGGAAGATGAGACTTCATAGGTCATGAGCCTAGAGGAAAAACTCATATGCATTGTTGCCTGAATTTAAAAAATCACTCTCATTCTTTTTTACTTTAGTAAATAAGTCTTTTTAGTTAATATATATTTTCTTAATTTATTTATATTACATCTCCCTTGTATCCTCCCGTCCCTCCTTCCATCCCACTTTCCCCCTAATCCCCTCCCCTATGACTCTGACTTAGGGGGACCTCCTCCCCCTGTATATGTTCATAGGGTATCAAGTCTCTTCTTGGTAGCCTGCTATCCTTCTACTGAGTGTGGCCAGGTCTCCCCATCCAGGGGATGTGGTCAAATGTGGGGCACCAGAGTTCGTGTGAAAGTCAGACCCCACTCTCCACTCAACTGTAGAAAATGTCCTGTTCATTGGCTAGATCTGTGTAGGGGTTCGAAGTTTACTTCACATATTGTCCTTGGCTGGTGCCATAGTTTGAGCAGGACTCTATGAAAAAATAATAATTTCAAATTTAGGGGAAAGCACATACTTTTATCATTTGTGGCTTAAAGGTAATGTTGTAAATAAACTGAGAATAATATACTACAACAAACAAGATTAATTAATTATTAAGAATTTATAAATACTTACATAAACCTTATACAGCCTAGGCCACTTTTCTGTCTTTGTCCAGTTAATTGAAAAGTTCACGAAATCGAGATTCTCAGAATCTTCTGTGTGTACATTTCCACTGCTAAGCATACACTTATGGGGCTCAGATAGTGACAGACTGAGGATGAGCAACAATGTATCCCCCAGGTTGATGCCTTGATAGTGGCAAGATCCATCACCCAGGGAAACTATGTAGTCCCTGAGAAGACATAAAATTTTCAGTAGGTAAAATAATCAGCTTGGATGAAAGAGTTTAGACTTCTAAAACTCAACTCTCAGAATTCAAAGACCTTTTATTTCAGGCAAGAGCTGTCATAGTTTAGCTCCATTGTGATGGAAAGCTTTAAAAGTGGTGGGAGAAGTGTGTACCCTCAAGGACATCCCCCAAAGAAATGTCCAATCTAAATCCTTTAGCTGGAGTGGCTTTTTTTTTTCATAGCAGAAAAGCTGTTGTGCATGTGACTGAGAATGTTCAGATTGGAAGATTACAGTGAATTATCTGTGTAGGCACTGTGTGTGATTGACATGATTTTACCAGACACCGGAAAGCTTGCCCATGGAAGAGAAGAAGGTCATTTGACTACATTGCTATCTTTGAAAATGACAGAATTGACTGTGAGCCTGAGCTGCAAGGAATGTAGCTTTGAAGCAACAAAACTGGAATTTAATCAGAAACCTTCATATGGAGAATAGACCTACGATTTCCTTGGCTTTAGATATCTTATAATGGCTTAAAAATGATAAATTTGTACTGCTTTGTATGGCAATTCATGGTAACAGCGGAAGCAAATAATTTGCGAATGGTCATATCACATTGACTTAAGCCCGGTTGCCAGCTACACTTTCCACAGTCCCTTCTGACGGCAAGTTAGTGGAGGCAATGGCTTTACTGGCATCTGTCCACAGTTTCTACACTAAAAAATGACATCTGAGCGTAGAACATCAGCGTTGTCTTCTCTGTGCCTATCTGTACATTACTCCTGTGCAGAGCCTTTGCCAGAGGTAAAATGCTCTTCCTTTCCAAACAGGCCTTCTCAAACATTTCAGATGCGGACTGGAATAGATTTGGTATGCCCTATCCACACAAATCGTCTTCATCATCTACCTCATTTTCTCATATTTATTTAATTATTTGATTATTTTGGAGGTTAAAGTCTGTAGTATACTCCAGGCTGGCTTTGGCCACACTATGTAGTTTGTAGGGCATGCTGGCCTTGTGCTCTCAATTCTCTTGCTCAGGCCCTCTAAGTGTTAGAAGTAGAGCTGTGAACCACCTCGCCTGACTACTTTGTCAGTCTTCATTCTGGTAGCATCTATCCTATGACCTGTATCAAAATAAGGCTTTTTATAAAAATGCTTGCCAGGACTTAATTCCAGGGGACTTATAAGAACTTCTTTAACATGTCTGTTTTTAATTCCTCCATTTAAAAATATACATCTTAAAAAAATAAGACTTTTCAACACAGCGCTATTATAATTTATAACTTTTTTTGTATGTATGATTAGTTTCTTTTTTTTACAAATACATTTATATTATTTCACATATATATAATAGATTACCTATAGCAGAAAGAACCATGACACAATCATTTATTACAGTAATAAAGCATTATCTTCGCAATTGGCCGTCACTTAGTGTCACTTGTTTTAGGATTCAGGCTGAAAAGAAATGCATTATCTGTGGAATCATCACTCAAATTAAAGCAAGGTCATTGGGGTTCTTGCTCTTGTTATCACCTATAAATAAGCCCTTTCTGATCTGTGAGTCTCTATGCCAATTGTCTTCAGCTGAAGCAACAGGCTTTGTGTTTGTTTATTTGCCTTTTATTTCTTTTTGACGAGCTCTCACTATGTGGCCCTGGCTGGTCTTGAACTTATTAAGTGGACCAGGGAGCCTCAAACTCACAGAGTTCTACCTGCTTTTGCTACCTGAAGGCTCAGACTAAAGACATGCACCATCATTCATAGATTGAAGCAACTGTCTTATCAGAGAGGCCACATCCACATATTCTCATAGAATTTCCTTTCTTTGGAGAGCATTTGACTCATGAAACTGGGAGAAAAAAAGACCATGAATGAAAAATCTTAGCTTTTTATCCACACTCAACACAGATGCTGAAGTCCCACCCAGGAAGATGTAAGCTTTGTTTGAACGCATCTCTGTAAGAGTTAAGGTTTACTGAGAAATTCACACTGAAGAAAATGACAATTTCCCAAAAATCCTCTCAATAAATGAGAGTAACTGTGGTGTTTGAACAGATTTTGGTGAGTGAGGCCATTCCTATGAATATAGATTTTATCACTTAATTCATATAATTTTGTCTGCTCAGGCATGTGTTGGACATAATGACAAAAGAAATCCAGTAGTGGTGTTAAAGATACTGCAGGGCTGAAACCTAATTCTTAGGCTGAAGCTTTACTTGCTAAAATAAATTGAAGAGTTTTGGGCAACAAATAAAAAAAAACTGACATGTTCATTATATATTGAATTTCCTTCACAGGCCTATGAATAATTTTTAAATTGAGTGTAGAAGTCTTAATAAGAGCTCCAGTTTTAAACTTTTTTATTACATTTTTCATTCTAAAATATTCTTAGATCAATTCATTAAATATTGCTTAAATTAAGGTAATTATGAAATATATAAGCAAGTAATAGAATAACAATGTAATTATTATTACGTACGTATACCTACCATCTAGTTGAAGGACTCTGCTGTTCATTTTATATTATTAACAAATACTGAAATTTTATTTATATCTTTCAGTATAGTTTTATAAGATCTATGCTAATAAATTAAAAATAACTTATCTAGACTTTTACATTGATTAGAAAGTTAATCTATGTCCAAAAATGTCTACTGATATGTGTGATGGTTGGGAAAGAGTTGGTCTTGACCACTGGCCACTAGAATACTATTGATTAATATGTTCTTTTAAAATTATTTTATTAATTTATTCATATTACATCTCAATTGTTAGTCCATTCCTTGTATCCTCCCATTCCTCCCTCCCTCCCGTTTTCCTCCTACTCCCCTCCCCTATGTGTGTGACTGATGGGGACCTCCGCCCCCTGTATATGTTCATAGGGTATCAAGTCTCTTCTTGGTAACCTGCTATCCTTCCTCTGGGTGCCACCAGGCCTCCCCATCAAGGGGACGTGGTCAAATATGGGGCACCAGAGTTTGCATGAAAGTCAGACCCCACTCTCCATTCAACTGTGGAGAATGTCCTGTCCATCGGCTAGATCTGGTTAGGGGTTCAAAGTTTACTGCCTATATTGTCTTTGGCTGGTGCCATAGTTTGAGCAGGACCCCTGGACACAGATCTGCATGTCACAATGTTCTTCTTGTAGGTTTCTAGGACCCTCTGGATCCTTCTATTTCTCCATTCTCCCATGCTACTCTCACCTAGAGTCCCAATAGGGTGTCCTCCCCTCTGACCCACATTCCTGGTAAGTTAACACTTTCATGGGACATGCCCCTTGGACTAGTGTCCTGATATAAGTGAGTATATACCGTTTGTCTCTTTTTGCTTCTGGGTGAACTCACTCATTATGAAAATTTCTAGTTCAATCCATTTGTCCACAAATTTCAGGAATTCCTAGTATTTAATAGCTGAGTAGTATTCCATAGTGTAAATGTACCACAGTTTCTTTATCCATTCTTCTACTGAGGGACCCTTATGCTGTTTCCATGTTCTGGCTATTATGAATAAGGCAGCTATGAACATGGTTGAGTATATGCCCCGGGGCAACCCTTATGTTTGGGGATTATGATCTCTCAAAAAACATCTTTTTTTAAAAGTAACTTTTGTATTTGATTTTTCTTCATTTTTCATTTTTTTATTAATTCATTCATATTACATCTCAGTTGTTATCCCATCCCTTGTATCCTACTGTCCTCCCTCCCTCCTGCTTTCCCCCTACTCCCCTCCCCTATGACTGTGACTGAAGGGGACCTCCTCCTCCTGTATATGTTCATAGGGTGTCAAGTCTCTTATTAGTAGCCTGCTATCCTTCCTCTGAGTGCCACCAGGCCACCCCTCAAGAGGACATGGTCAAATATGGGGCACCAGAGTTCATGTGAAAGTGAGTCCCCACTCTCCACTCAACTGTGGAGAATGTCTGTTCATTGGCTAGATCTGGGTAGAGGTTCAATGTTTACTGCATGTACAGTCCTTGGCTGGTGCCATAGTTTGAGCAGGACCCCTGGACCCAGAACCACCCATCATAATGTTCTTCTTGTAGGTTTCTAGGACTCTCTGGATCCTTCTATTTCCCCATTGTCCCATGCTTCTCTCACCTAGAGTCCCAATAGGATGTCCTCCCCTCTGTCCCACTTTCCTGATAAGTGAAGACATTCATGGGACATGCCCCTAGAGCCTAAGAAATTAATATGTTCTTTAAATTATTTGTTAGAGTTTTAGTTATTAAAATTTTGAAAAATTTCATATATATGTATATATTTGTATCCTGGTAGAATGTCTCAAATTTACTTTCTCTTCACTGAATATATTTTATAAAGGTCAACTCTGCTTTATTTAGAATCCAATACATACTTTTCTTTCAGGCTGAAAGTAAAGTTTGCTTGTAATGTTTGGTTTTAATCCGACCTTGTCACCATGCCTCATAATTTTGTTGTAAAAAGATAAGGCTTCTATAACACATAAGCAAAAATACTCCCCTTGAGAAAGAAATAACTTTACTATAGCTAATTAAAAATTTCTGATTATGTTCACCTTGGTTATAGTAATAAATATTCATTATTGGTCTATACTCCAAGTAAATATTTTGAGAGATATATCAATTAAACTATGAAATAAAGCACCCAAAACAACGATATTTATTTTCTTTTTTAAATTATAATTTAATTGATTATATCCCAATTGTTATTCCCTCACTTGTATCTTCAGTCCCTCCCTGCCCCTCTCTTTCTGACCTATTCCCTTCTCTAAGACCTCTGACAGAAAGGGACCTCCTCTCCTACCATATTACCACAGCCTATCAGATCCCATCCAGATAGCCTGCTTTCCCCTCCCTCTGTGTGCCCCCACGCCTCCCTACCAAGGGGAAGTAATCAAATTCCAGACACCAGAGTTCATGTCAGAGGCAGTCTCTGATCTCCCCACAGCCAGGGAGAATGAGGAGTCCAATGGCTAGATCTTAACAAGGCATCTAGGTTTACTGTATGAATTGTCCTTGGTTGAATTGTCCATTTGTGTAGGCCCCTCTGGGTCCAGACCAGCCAGCCTTGATAGTCTCCTGGTTCCTGGACCCTCTGGGTCCTTCTGTCATTTATTAAAGTTACTTAACTGCAGGTCAGAAATCAGAGCAGGACTCACCACTATGTGATGGATGTTCTCGTCCGAGTTTATTAACACTTTTGCAGTTAATGCCACATTAGCAGTGGCCATCCACTCAAGATGGCTTTTACTGCCACAGCTCTCCTCTGCTCCACATGGTCTCTCACCCCCTCCCGCTGTTATGAGCCTGTCCACGTGACAGAACAGCAAGCATCTAGGAGAATGTAGAAGTACATACACAAGTGCTGCTCTCGAGCCCACAATTTGAACTGATATGGCAATATTCCCACTATGTGTTTTGGATAAAAGCAAGTCATGGGGCAGCCTAAATCAAAGGGAGAGTAAAGTGAGTCTACCTTCCCTTGCGCGAATGCAGTCATGGAGCAAAGGGCAGGGCCACAGAGAGCAGTGCAGGACTGCAACTGCCTTTTGCATTTTAGCCCAGGCAATACCCTCTGTGTAGTCTTGATGTACATTTTGATCTGCTTCCATGTTGCTCTTTGTTTATTTTCGAACATAAGAAGACCTAGGCAGAGGTGTCGGGACTACAAGTGGATGTTTAAACTGCCATTTTCTCGGCTGGCAGCTTTCTCAGCATCTAAATGCTAAGTGGACTTAAATTTCTTCACAGTAATCTTTGCTTGAGAAGCTTGACATTCTTGTGCTACGATTTAAAAAAAAGAAAACTAATATTTGTACAGAGACTCTTCACTAGTGGAGAAAGCTGTTTTTCAGTTTCCAGATGTCTAAACTTAAATTTTTATTTTTGAGATAGCTCTTTGTCATATTGGCTTGGCTCAAGTAGTTTTTTTATTTTTTTATTTTTATTTTTTGCCTCAAACATTTAAAAACATTCAACTAGAGGCATGTACCACCATGTCCAGCCCTGAGGCTTTAATTTAATATTATTTTTCTTAGTATAGATCAGACGATCATATCTGGTTGTTCACTTACTTATACACTAACTACCATGATGATGGGTATTGGCTGCTCTTTACTGCAAGAATATTTCCTAGCAAGCTACCTTGTATTTGAGACAAGGATTCCCATGTTCAGTTCCTTCCATGATAAGACATTTTGTCCCATCTCTTTGCTACTTGCACTGAGACCTGCTCCTACTTCTGCGCTGGCACTGTTTGAATTGGTTCTTGTTTACCCTTCTGATCCTACATCAATCAGTCTGTCAGTGTAGACATTTGCATTTACATAACTAATGGCAATCCTTCTTAGTGTCACTTCAGTTTGTGCTATGACCAGCAATCTCATTTACACTCTGGTGACCTTCCAAATTCCACTCGTGTTGATTTGATCTGTAGGCACTTCAAGTTCAGGCGGCACTGTTTCTACACACGTAGAAAAGTGTTCTCCAGACCCTTGGCCACTGCAGTTTTCACTGATGCTTTTGTTTTGCATTCACTACCTCAGCCCCTCCTTTAATGTCTTATTGATTTAACAGTGTTTACCCTAATATTTTCACATTCTGTGAGTTGTCCCTTTCTCTTTGGAAACCTCAGAATCTCATGCTGTTTGTATTGGACAATTTTTATTTTCTGAGTGTGCTGGTGAGCATATGATGCCACCAAATTATTCTGATGAGGCTGATTGATCAAGGTAAACTTCCATTCCTTCTGGACAAGTAGATTGATTTTTTTCCATATGATTTTAAATATACTTAATTGAAATAGCTGCCTATTAGATTATACTGTGTGGGTATTGTGTTTATGGCTTTGGGTAGAAAAGGTCTCTCTTTTGCTATGTTGCCAATGATAATCAGAAACTCTAGGTTACAGCTGTAGGTGAGGAAACACCTACGTTTTACCTAAGTTTTAAAAGTTCCCTACTTTATCTCCTTAGTAAGAGAGGAAAATTATTTTCTCCTTGCCATTCTGAGTTTTTCACTAGGATGACCATAACAAGGTAGATTTACTAGTGGAAAAAAGTTTATTAACACATAGCTCATGGAAACACAGAAAATATACATGGAGAATCGGTTAAAAAAAATCTGAGAGACATCTTAGAATCTAAATTTTTGTAGAATCTTTTGTAGCTGAAGTTATCTACTTGGTGAGTTATTACTGCTTCCATCCCTTTTCTTCCACTCTTTTAACACCCAGATAGTAAATGTAAGGGGGAAAAAAGACAGAGAGAAAAGGAAAAAGATCCCTGAATAAAGTCAGAGATGAGAAAGGGGGAAATGTTATCGTTAGACTACTTCCCACTGATTAGGACCTCTGAGGTCTTTGGGGCAAGTTTTATCTTCATCACCAGAGCATCTAATTTTTCTTGTTATTGTTTCTTCTTTGCACACAACTACTTAACAAACTGCAAACAACAGCAACCATCCACCCACCCTGTCTCTCGGGGCTCTGACATTTATATACCCTCTGAAAAAATTTCAGAATTCCAAACATCACACAATTGCAGAAGCTATCTGCAGCTGGCAAAACTACTTCTCTGCTAGAGCATGAGGCTAATCATAGCTGCTTCAGAAAGTCTGAAGCACACTGGGATTAAAATGAAAATGGGAGGATACAAGTGATTGGGATAACAATTGAGTTGTAATCTGAATAAATTAATTAAATAATTAAAAAAGAAGAAAGTGAAAACATATTCTTATAATCTCTCTCTCTCTCTCTCTCTCCCCCCCCACCACCCCTCTCTGTCCCCATGTGTGTGTGTGTGTGTGTGTGTGTGTGTGTGTGTGTTTAAAGAAACTGAATTCTCACTACAATCTTTAGGTAAAAACAAAGGAGAGAAGGGTGTGTGGAAGGCCCAATGTTAATATTTTTATTACTATTACTAATACATAAGGCAGGTATTTTATGCAGAAAAAGAATTTATTTTGTCTTATTGCTTCATGTACTTCAGATAATGATCCCATTTGCTGTCATCGACCTGTGACAAGACAACACACTGTCTCAGCAGACATGGGTGAAGACGCTCACTGCATCTTGTGGCAAGATGTTAATAGCAAGGGAATGAAGGGGCTGGCTCCAAGTTTCCATTCAAGAACATGCTCATTTAACCGGAATATCTCCGATAGCCCTTATGCTAGGCCTAAACCCTTAGAGATCTCATCAGTGTCCAACAGCCATATGGAAATGACTTGGCTTCTATCCATATGTATCTTTGAACTTACCCAAGTTAATATACAAGTTTATCACAAGGCTTTCAGCTTGCTTCCTACACAGACAGGAGTTTGCTCTGATTTTATCACTACTCTCTTTCTGGAATAGCGTATAATCATCCTTACAAATGGAGATTTCCTTAATAGATTTGTTATTGTTACAAAGGGGAAATGCTAAGTCATTTTCAAAGTGTTTTCTTTGTTTGAGATTCTTCAAAATTATCAGTTCAAAATAACCTTTATACTAAAGAGACATATATTAGAATAGTATATTCTGCTCCATACACATTTCTTTTTATGCCTCTGAAATGTGCCCGATGTTTAAACAAAGGGTGCTGAGCAAGACATCTAGTGTCAATCTCTTGTTACTGTTATTTGCTGAATGTGAACCTCAATTACATTAAGCTCTGTTTACACAGCATAGGAAAAATACCAAGAGCTGTATCCTATATTTGGCCTTATTCCATTATGCAAATGGTATGAAATATATATATATATATATATATCCACCGAAGGCTGTGTTTTTCAGAGCAATTTTTTACCCTCTGGTCAGGATGGCTGTATGTTGGGATTTTGACATTTGCCTGCCGGATCCACATTGCACCTTGTTTTTTCTAGAGGTAACACTGAATAAATTCCTGGTTCTTTCTCTCTCTCTCTCTCTCTCTCTCTCTCTCTCTCTCTCTCTCTCTCTCTTTATCAATCTCTCTCTGTCTCTGTCTGTCTGTCTGTCTGTCTGTCTGTCTGTCTCTCTCTCTCTCTCTCTCTCTCACACACACACACACACACATAATTGTGAGCAATATGGCTTGTAGAAAGAATGTCACAAATAGAAAGTTACTTCCACTCTAAGTAGGTACCATGCCCACAGTGTCACTATGGAGAACTCTTTGACCCCAGCTTCATGCCTTCTATGTCACTGTAAAGGATGGACTTTCCTTTGGTTGATAAAACTTGTAATGCATTCAAGATCTAAGGAAGAAGGCTATTTCTGACATGCAAAGTATGGAAGGGAAAAGTTTCCTCTGGCTACAGAGGGCTTGATAATGGAGTCCACAAAGCAAATTGACAGCAGGGGTCAGCAGAGAAAGATGTGCAAGTTTAGTATGTGCATGTGTGCAGGGAACTCACAGAATAACAAAGTGAACATAACAAATCCAAATAGACCTAGAACTGTAAACATGTCATAGAAAAGAGGAGAGGAGAACAGAGACAACTTAGAAAAAAGTAATGATTTAAGGAGAGGATGAAGGAGCTGTTGAAATAACACATAGTCAGTCACCTGTGACATATTCTGTCTGAGCAGCTTTACTACATTTCTTCTCCTGTGACTTGTTTTCTGGGTTCCTGATTTTCCCTGACAGGGACTACATGACTTTGGTGCTCCCCTTTGGACTTAGGTCACATGTACATTGTTAAGAAGAGCCCAGAATAAAAAATTCATCACAGTTATCTACCATTTTTCCATACATTTCCCACAAACTGAAGCATCCAGGAGGTCAAAGTATATTTCATAGAAGCATTCCTTATAACAATATGGAGAAATAGATGGCTTGCTGGGGCAGGTCTCAGGAAAAGGTGTCCTACAAGAGCCTGGAGACAAGACCCCCCACCCCCCGACCTCACAGGAATTATTGTGGCTAGAATTTGTTCCATTTGAAGGAATCTCAAGTGATAGAAATACAAAAACGAACCTTAAAGGAAACCATTCAACTTGCCTATGCAACAACTAAATAAACCACTCCCTTCTTTGATAATTAGGTTCCTTATCTATAAAACTGCTGTGCTAGTTTCTAAGCCCTAAATTGACTCACTGCTCTGACTTGCCTTGATCTTATTCTAAAGCACAGGAATATGTCACCATATTAAGAATCTCTGTAAAGGCTTTGAAGCAAAAGAGAGACCCATTCAGCATCGCTGTTGGCAGAAATCATGGTAAATGTGATTTAGCATGCTTTCCAGAGCTGCAGCAAAAGATCTTGAGCCAAATTCCTGGGGCAGCTGAGCCACTACTGGCAGAGAGCTCGGCCTTCTTCCAAAACCACTAAGTGGTACCTTTGTGACCCACTGTGTTAATTATGAGTTGGACACTTTGGGAGGTATATCAGCTCATTGATAGCTTTGGGCTGAGGCCAAATTTGCTTAGTGGGAGTAAGTAGACCCGGGAAAGAAGCAGCGTCCTTACTTCCTTAAAAAGGTGCATGCATCTTTATGTGTCATATACATGTGGTCAGCATCCAGATGAGACCACATCCCTGAAAGACAGATGTTCATATGCAGGAAGAATTATAATATTGGTTGGATATTTGACCAGCTCTGTACATATTATGCTGAAGGAATCTGATACGACACCGGCTCCGTAGGATAGAAAAAAAATAACTTGATACTTAAATTATGATTCTCTTCTAAACATGAGCCACACACTAACATAGTCTGATGTTGAATTTCCCTCAGAGTGGCAGAAGATGGATTTTTCTCATTGGGAAACAACAGTTCCAGTTCTCATGATACAGAATGGAACAGAACAGGAGAAATCCTTAAGTGGGTTTCAGGAAATGTTTGGAGCTCTGGAGAGAGAAAAGCTCTGGAGACATACTGTCCTTTGTGAGCACTCACACATACAACACATGTGAAGACACAGGTGCACTTACACATGTAGTTCTTACCTCTTATTGTTAATTTACTTCACCTTGTAGAGCTCAGAGTTTAGGCTTCAAAGACTAAATGGAAATATTTCTGACCTTGGTTTGCATAAATCAAGAATAATCATTTTATTATATTATTGCACGGTTAAAGTATCATCTAAGATAAGATACCATGTTGTATTAGGAAAGAGAGGGAGATGGGGAGAAAGGAAGAGAGAGAGGTGATTTTCATGTATCTATACTTTGCTTTCATATATTCACCTCCTCTATTGCCATCTTTAGTAATCCATTGCCTGCTCTGTTTCTATTTCTCCAGCATTTCTTTTTTAAAATTAAATTTTAATTTAATTTTTACACAGATTACGACTCAATTGTTATCCCATCACTTGTATCCTCCCATTCCTCCCTCCCTCCCTCCCTCCCTCCCTCCAGCTTTCACCCTATTCCCCTCCCCTAGGTATATGACGGAGGGGGACCTCCTCCCCCACTATATGGTCATAAGCTTATTCTTTCTTTGAGTGCCATCAGGCCTCCCCATTAAGGGGAGGTGGTCAAATATGGAGCACCAGAGTTCATGTCAGAGTCAGTTCCCGCTCTCCACATAACTGAGGAGAATGTCCTGTCCATTAGGTAGATCAGAGTAGGGGTTCAATGTTTACTATTGCCACTCCTTGGAATATACCCAGAAAATGTTCCATAACACAACAAGAACATATGCTCAACCATGTTCATAGCAGCCTTATTCATAATAGCCAGAACATGGAAACAGCCTAAATGTCCCTCAGTTGAAGAATGGATAAAGAAACTGTGGTACATTTGCATTATGGAATACTACTCAGCTATTAAAAACAAGGAAATCTCGAAATTAGTGGAAAATGGATGGGACTAGAAATGATCATAGTGAGTGAGTTAACCCAGAAGCAGAAAAACCCACATGGTATATTCTCATTTATAATTGGGCACTAGCCCAAAAGGCAGGTCCCATGAAAATCTTCACTTACCAGGAGATTGGGAGAGAAATATAGGAGATGGGGAAATAGAAGGACCCAGAGGGTTCTAGAAACCTACAAGAAGAACATCGTGATGGGTGGATCAGGGCCCAGGGGTCTCTGCTCAAACCATTGCCCTAACCAAGGATGATACAATAGTAAACATCATTTCTAATGAAATGTATTTTTGTCACTCCTTCTATTCAGCCTCTCTTGTAAGATATCTTTCATGATCCCTCCTTTACTTTCATCCTACACACACACACACACACACACACACACACACACGTCTGTGAACGGAATAACTTTGATGAATTAGGCAGATAGATACTAAGCCACTTTTAAAACTGCAAGGTTGACAATTGCACAATCTTCATTATGGATCACCAAATTCTACCTCATTACAACTATTTAGGTCTGGTCATACTAATGAGAATTGTACTCAGTGTTCCTAAGCTGTTTTGCTCTGTGCTCTGTGTTGCTCAAGAGAGAAGGAAACTTACAATAAGATGAATGGTATAACAGTAGTAATCTTATATAGGAAACAACATACAATTAGCTAACAATTATATAATGGGCTGCTAAATGGGGCATAGCTGAATACACTTTGCAAGTATTTAATATAAGAGCAGAATTTATTATGTGGAAATGGTGAGCATTAAAAGCTAATATTTCTACTCAAAATGTCTTTTCCTCTTTTAATATTCCTCAGCCCACTAGTAATATACCAAGGAGAGGTACTGGAGAGAAGCAAACAGAGGCGAGGGCGGCTTGTGCACAGGACTTAATCATAGGCAAAAGTACATTATCTTTTTTTTTTTTTGAAATTTTCTTTGTGGGTTATTTTCTTGGCACTTACAAAGTAAAGCAAGTGACAGACCAACATTGGGGGTTGTCAAGACAGCCAGAATTTAATGTTAGAAAGAAAATAGAATATGTGCAGTGCATAATCAACCTGCCCACAATGAGTTTTGGCACTCAGGAGTTTTACAGGGTATTGTATGTGTAGTTTTTCTATAGTGCCAGTGCCTGTTTTCTATGCATGAAACCTGTGTCTGCATACTTGAATTAATTAGGAAGAAATCAGATCTTTCAAATAGGCAGGATTTAAACATAATACATTGAAATACAATTTTCAATCATTTGTATACTCTTTAAATGCGTGCTAAAGTCTCTACAGTGTGATGATTATTTATTTTATGTCTTCTCAGCATCTTCCTTTCATAAAAACAAATTGTTATTTATTTTTATATATACATTTATATTATTACACACAAATTCAATAAACTACCTACAGTAAGAAGAAACACTAAACAATCAGGATTATATAAATGCTACAGTCATAGTGTTTTGGCTATTTGTTTTGGCAACCTTGAAAAGAACATCTTTCCTATCTTGGTGCATCTAAAATTCTGAACGTAAATCTATATCTTTCATATCTCATCTTTATCAACTTAAAACATCTCTCTAGACCTACCAACATTTTAACCCCTAAACAACTAAGCTTAATTGTAAATCTTTCATCTCACTGATATGATGGAAATTTTCTGTTTACTTGTGTCCTGACTTTGTTGGAAAGTTTGTTTAGATGGAATTTATACTATTCAATGATACAAGAAGGCACTGGGAAGCCTATACCATTCCATGTCCTGGCTAGCCTTTGCGCTATATACTGTTAATGGTGTGAGAGTAAAAATGGAACAATGTCTGCCAACTGCCAATCAAACAGAGCTGGGAAGCTATGAAAGGAGAGCCCTCATATACATTTGCCTAATAACAAAAGATATCATGAGGTCACTTCCAAAAGCCACGTGAATCATTGCACCAGGAATTGTCTATGTGAATTTCTGTCCAGCTATTGTTTGCCTTTTCCTGTAGAGATACAACACACACACACACACACACCACACACACACACACACACACACACACACACACACACACACACACACACTTTGGTTCACATTTAAATCCAGATCAAAATCTCACATAAAATATGTTTCGTAGGTGATCCTTTTTTTTTTTCTGTTAAATCAGGTTGACAATATAAAACACACTCATCTAATTGAGGATGGATTTTTTTAGACTTAATTATTTAGACTTCTGAAAAAAATGAGGTTTATCTCTTCTACTAGATATTTTAATTACAAATACTGAAATCTGTGCCCTCAATATTCTTTTTACATTTCAAGTCAATTTCATTTGAGACGGCCACAGGTAATATGTATCATTTCATGATAGGTTTGGGCAATCTGAAAACTCATTGTCTATATTGAAGAATGAACTGATTATACAAACACTCAACCTCCGTGGATCAGGAAAGTATGTATGTGCCATGCCCTCCTCTTTTCTTTTTTTTCTCTCTCCATTCTTTCCCATTATTCCTATTCATTCTTTCAAGTATTATCTCTACTTTCATGTTCTATATTTGAATGTGATTTTATGTATCTATGAAAAATCTAGGATGTACAAATGAAAGATTCAAAAGGTACTTGTCTTTCTAACTTATTTAACTTAATATATTGTTTACTAGTTGACCCAACTTCAGGCAAATGGCACAATTTTATCTTTATGCCCAAATAAAACCTATATATATATATATATATATATATATATATATATATATATATATATATACATATATATATGTATATATATATATATACACATATATATAATCACTATTTAAAAGTAAAGAAAACAATATCCTTTCAGAATCACACTGTGAAGAATGGGAATGCATTTCTGTTTTTAAAGCAATCACTGACAGGGTAAAAGAAACATCCTTTCTTGTCACAGATAACCCTTTACTACCCTCATTCTGTCTGTGAAGGAATTTCTTCTCTATCACTGGGTGAATGAAAAGGAATGTCTGTTACAGATCTTACGTCTTGTCTGCAAAAAAGAGGGGGAAAGAGGTTAAAGGTTTATATCTTTATCAAAAGATTTTAGCCTGCTCAGTGGCAACTATATGCATCAAATTTCTCTTGCAATGTGTGCTGAGTTTCAGTCCATTTTCCCTGGATCACTGTCTGTCATTTGCCTTTGAAATGGACTGGATGCAGGAACCCTGTGATTTTTGACATACATTTAAAAACTGTACCAGAGAATAGGAGAGTGCAATCTTGGAGGAGTATACTGTTTGACTTTAATGCAACTACACCCTAATTCTTTCAGAAGAACTGGCAATAGTTAGGAAGTTCCTATAATATGAATGGACCTGTCCTCTCAAAGGCCACTGTAAGGAAAGCTTGTCCTCAGCTGGTTTATTGTGTCACTGGGAGGTGATTGCATCATTAGGACTCTGAATTTATTAATGTGTGGATCTACTTACAGACTAATAATAACATAGCACTGAGAGCTGTTAGCAACTTGAGAAGTAAGGCATAGGAGGAAGATGGAGATCATTCAGTGATTGTCCTTCAGGGCTGAAATATTGCCTTGGTCCCCTTACCTCTCTCTCTTTTTCTTCTTCCTAGCCACCATGAACAAGCATTTCCAGGCCATCCTACTCTCTTTAATGATGATTCTCAGACTCATCACAGGCCCAAAACAATGGCACCAAAATAAAATAAAGTAAAATAAAAAACCTTGAAGTGAAATCATGCATTAAGAATTACCTTTTTCTTTATTTTTTGACATATTTGCTCATGGTAATGAAATACTGCCTAAAACAGGATTGTAAACCATAGACCAATTACAAAAAATCCATTGCATTTTGCAACTAGTCAGTTAACTAAATCAACCAGTTTCCCCATATTCCCTTCCCTGTCTTGGATAAATATGGCAGTTATGCAACTACAGAGAATTAATTGCCTTTTGTGAATCTCATTGCCCTGTTTAATGGGCATGATTCACAAATAAAATACAAGGTTATCAGCGTTCATAAGAAAGATGGTGCTGGCTCAGAGAGCATCCTCAGTGAACTCAGTGAATACAGTCTTTTGCTGCCAAGCCTAAGGACCCCAACTGGAACCCAGAACATACGATAGAAGAAAAAAACTGACTCTGGTAACCTGTTCTGTGACCTTCACAAGGACACCATGGAACACTTGTATGTGTTTGTACACACACACACACACACACACACACACACACACTGAAGTAAAAAGGAAGACCAGCCAAAATGTCCAGAATACAGAATATGAATCTGTCTAAATAAAACATGATTAAATTCTGCTATACATATTGATATTTCCTGTCCCCGGTCAGAAAAATGACAGTGCTCTCCAAGGTAATATTAAGAGGATGAAATTACAAACTCTATTAGATACATACCTGTCCTTGGCATTCTTATGGCTGTCATATATTACAGTAGGGGGAGTTCTCAAACAGATGCATTTAAAGTCCAGCTTCTATCAATATGTATGTACTTACGATAGGGTTGGCCTGGCATTCTGGCTACAGATTTTGCTGATGTACAAGGATAATTTCATTTACTTGTTTATACAAGGTTTAAATTAGATTAGTAAGTGCCTGATGTCCCTCTTTCAAACTTGCAGGTTATATCCGTACACTCTCTGAAGAGTTGCATAAAAGGCAGTGAACTGGCCTTAAATAATTGACCTCAGAATGTTGGTTAAGTTTGGAGGATTGATAGATGTCTCATCAGCTGGGCAACATTCCTGGTCACAGACAGCGAGGACTCCTGTTGCTTATAAAAATAGGCCAGTAGGGGCAGGACCCTACATTTGGAAGAATTTATTACCTTACTTTGTAGCTTCTTGCTTCCAGTTTGAGACATGGGATATGCATATGTATTTATTTCCAAACTGTGTGCTGGGGTCCGCTCTTGACATATCCATTATTTTTCTTTCTTCGAATCATGGTTTTTCTGAGTATCCTTGAATGTCTTGGACTCACTTTGCAGACCAGGCTGGCCTTAAACTCATAGAGATTCACCTGCCTCCACTTCTGGGAGTGCTGGGATTATAGGTGTGTGCCAGTGCACCAGGCCTCTTCACATATCTCAATGTGTGCATGAACTAACTGGAGCTTTGCTAGGACCTTTCTTATTGGGTATGCATAAGTGTGTCCTAGAGTCTGCATTTCTGAGAAGCTCTCACATAGTGCTGCTATTGTCTTTATCTCTCTTTCTCAAAGCTTCAGGAAATGACCGATTGTTATATAGGAAACATGTTTCAGCACAATTAATACTTTCAATCCTTGAGATTTCTTGTATGTTTATTTGACAGTGATTTATGGCCTAGATACTGAAACTTATTCTCTTTTTCTCAGAAAAGAGCTGTTGTTTGAAGCTTGTTCACACTCTATTTAGCATTATACTTGAAGAGGATTAATCTGGCAATTAAAGAGGGAAAAGAATATTAATGGGAGATGTAGAAAATTATTACTTCACAGTAGTTTTCAGTTCTTTCTCTATACTTTAATGCTCCAGAGATCTCAGAAACTAGTAAGACTATAGAATGTCTAGTTAAACATGAATTTCAGACACATAATGATTTTTTTGGTATTATTTGCATGCTTCCTTTACCACCTGGGGCATACTATATAATTTGTTGTGTTGGTAACAATTGATTATATTAATTGACTAAAATTATTTTGTTATAGGCAAAAATCTAAATTATCTTTAGCCCATGTTAAAATGGGGCTGTTTTAAACATGACAACTTTTATACTCACTGGATGTCCTATGAGTTCTACACTGTTATGGAGCCAAATTCTGATCTTTTTCAACAAAAATCAAAAAAGTGACAATCATTTTCTCATTCTCTCACTTATAGTCCTCTGCCATATGGTTAATTTGTAAATGAAGTGGATAAAGTCTTCTAGGATTTGCTATAGGTAGATGTCATTCTGTGGGCTATGATCCAGACTTTCATAGCAGGAGAATTGAAGGTTTTGAAATGAACTAATGAACAAAAGTATCTTAAAAATTATAAACATGACTGTGATCTCAATCTAAAAACATTTATGGATGACAGAAATATATGTGAGATTCTGATGTATAGAAAAAATAAAACAAAACAACTTTCCCTCTACCAACTTAAGTCCCAGTGTGGATAAAGCCTTGAATAGCTAATGGCAGAATAATGAGGAAAAGTTTGATTTGTCATGTGCTTGATAGATGATGTTCCTTAATTGTTATGAGGTTACATAACACCATTTCCACCATATTGTAAATAAAAGTGCATATATTCTACCTGACCTATCTAACCATGACTTGGTATATTGCACAGTAAGAGTTCTCAGAACACAGCTCTGACAGTTAAGCAAAATCATCTAACACAAAGCTATTTAATACTCGGATTGACTATTCCATGCAATTTTCTGAATGTTTTACTGAAAGTGAAGTGCAGAATGGTTATTTTGTTCTCTACAGTTTCAAATGAGCTCGTTGCTCTCAAGTTATCCTAAGGTCATAAAATCTAAGCACAACCTTCATTGTAATTGGAAGAGGAGTTTATATATCAGCCTAACAAAAGTTGGCCAGACAGGGACCAGTGGGAAAGTGCAGAGTTCTCTTTAGTCTTTTCATCCTAATGCTAATAGGCAGTCTCTCTCCTGCACTGTGAATGTCCGGGGAAGGGTTTCTAGCAGCAGGATTCACACCTCTATGTGCAAAAGGTTAATCTCCCAAAGTGGAAACTCCCAGGAGGCAGGGCGAAAGGTGGTTGTATGTTAGGCAGGACATGCTTTCATTACATAACTGAAGAAGATAAAGACTCTTTTTTTTTTCCTTTTTCTGATTTCTTCAATGATTTTCAGTTATGAGTAATTCATAAAGGTATGCACCCTTCTGGTAGCTATAAGAATACTTTAGGTAACAGATCTTATTAAATTAAAAAAAAAAAGCACACAAAATGTTCCCATTAGTGTTCAATACACCACACAGAACAGAGCTACAATAAGTGACAAGGAAAGAGGTACCAGAAAATGGTACCTCTCCTTCCATTCCAGGGTGGAATTTGGAGTGAGCACAGCAGGTGTGAGTAATAACATACATGTTGTCTTTTGGAGAATAAAAAAAAAAAAAAAACCAGATGGCTCTAAATAGACACTTGCAGCTGTAAGTGATCCCATCTCTAACCATGCAAGTTTTTCAGTCGTTACAATTTATGAAATTAAGTAGATTTAACACAGAGCTATTTCATCTATAATTCACTCTTATAGAAAAATTCCTTCTAATTACAAGGACACTCAGGTATGAAAGAAGGCCTGAGGAGTAGAAAAAAAGAGGAGTTTAGTTATAAAGTGTAATTTGAAGGAGACGTTTCTTCTTTTAAAATGAGGTAATTCATCATTCTTGCCTAGCACTGAACGCTGAGGAAGGGATTCCACAGTGATTGTGAAACCAAACATGCAGTCATTCCCGCTAGTTCCGTACTAATAATGTTTTAGCATAGAGTCTTCTCTGTGGGACAATGGTTTCAGGACTCCATGATGCTCAAGTCCCTTTTATAAAAGGACAAGTTGTTTGAGTATAACCTACATAGTCCTCCTGTACATTTTAGTAACCTCTAGATTATTAATAAGGCCTGATACAGTTTCAATGCTTTGTGAGGATATTGTACTATATGTTTGGAAGATGTATGTCTTACACAGGCACAACTATTTCTTTTCATATATTTTTGACTCCTATTGGCTGTATGCAGGAAAACAGAAAATGCTATTCAAAACATTCAGATAAGCAAACAGCACACAGTAGCACAGTAGCTCCCTCCACCTGCTTTCTGTCTGTAGACGCTGTCTTGCCACTTGATAGATTATAGTGGCCTGTTTTGTGTTTTTGTTTACCTTGTTACTATTCAAAGTGTTACCCATTTCTATAGTACATTTTTTAAAGTTCAGAATATTCTTACAACTATAATTTTGTTAGTTTCACTAGTTTGGGCCCCTGTTACAGAATAGAGACTAACATAAAGAATTTAGTTTATCTACTTTTACATGACGTAGAGCCTCATAAGGCTATGAATATGTGAAGAACTTGCTAAGTCCAGCTTTTTTTTTTCCAATACCAGACATGCTGCATAGGAGACAGACAAGATGAATGAAGATGCTAAGAAGAAGGTCTGATCTGAATCACTAGCTTTATAGAAATAGCAAGCCTGGTTGCTTCAGTTCCTTTGTGTGCTATGTCCGTCATTGAGGAAAAGATGTTCATTGCCTTCCCATTTCCTCCAGGCTTGATGTGAACCTGCAGCATAGCAGGTGAAGCAGCTCTGAAAAGTAGCATGGAACTGTCACAAAGTTGAACCCTTTCATGGTCTCTTGTGGAAGCAAATGAGAGACTCACAAGGCTTATGAGACCTTTTTAAAGAAAAAAAAAACCCTCTCTTCTCCCTGTACTCTAATCATCACCATTTAAGAGGCAAATAGTTGACTATGGAAGTTTGTCTCGTGCATTTCAGTAGGCTAGCTGCTAGTAAGTATATCTAGCTAAGAGTTGCCTGAGGTTTGTAAGTAACCTTAACAAGCTCATTGATTCTGATTCAACAAGCAGGGTTCAGATGGAATCCTTTCTTTGGTCTGTAGGTGCTCTCTATAGAGGAGTATATAGGCATTTCTTTACATTGTTGCAGGAAATGTCATGCAGCAGCACCCCTGTGTTCTGGATATGAAGAGAGCTCCCCCCATGTGAGAGAAAGCTTCATGATTTTCTTTAGGAGAAAAAAAAAGAAGGAACCAGACACACCTTTGTGCATCTGCTGTTTTCTCAAATCCTATCAGCTAAAGTATTCAATATGTCACATTGCCACATTCTAGGGGAGCATATACTATATACCATCAGCAAAATTACAGAAACCCAGACTAACGTTATCTTTTTCTGTAGAATCAGAAGGGAAAGGAAATGCCATTTTCCTTTTTACCTGATTACATTATCACAGGCTGTTTTGATCTCCATTTGATAAAAGTCAAATCTAAATGGGACAAATGGACTAGTTGAGAAACATTTTGTTAAAAATTATGAAAAGGTTAAGATTTGAATTGTAAATGACTAAAAACCATCAAATTACTGACAGTATTTTGGATCATGTTTTAAGATGTTTTCTCTTGAGAATGTAGAATAATAAGTTCTTGCCTTAAGAACTATTTTATACATTATTTATTATCTGTTCTGGGTTTGATCATTGATGAATAATGAAAGCTTGTGTGTTCTGACTTTTACTTATAGAACTAATTCACCCTTAATAATTGTAATACATGCTGGGTTCTATCAGATATTCTCATCCTATTTTATTGAGGAATGGTTTGTTTCTGTTTATATTTCTAGACTAATACTACTTTTAGGGCATAGTACTTTTCCTGGTGTTTACTTAACTCTGTTCTCAAATGTGAAAAAAAAACTTTACCATTTGATATTTGGACTAGAACCTTTGATAAACAATAGCTTTTGAGAATGGGAAAGGGATAAAACAATCTCATTTAGGCATTGTCTTTATAAAATTCTTTCTTGGTAAAACTTCTCTGAGTGGTTAAATTTTAGCCAACTTCTCTACTTTCTCTCAGGCCTGTTTGTGTACTTGTGTGTAAAATCTAGTTTTAGCAAAGAACTCCTCTAAGTCAGTTTATGAAGCACTCTCCACCTTTGATATCTAGCTAACCTCTATATGTGATTGAGTTTTCCCCCACAATCTCTCTTTACCCTAGAATTCCCAGAAGATAAATAACTTTAAAGGAAGAAAGATTCCTCCTGCCTCTCAGTTTCAGTAGTCTTGGTCCGTGGTTGTTTGGCTCTATTGTGTTTGTGCCCCTGTTGAGGCAGAGCATCACTGTAGGGTCATGTGATAGAAAAAAACAGCCTATCCTATGATGGGTAAGAAGCAGAGAGTTAAATATCAAGAGGCAGAGGCTAAGACATGTCATTCAAATGTGTTATTTCTCTAGCTAGGCTCTACTGTTTTCATCACCTCCTAAGAATTTCACCGAACAGTGAATCTCAAGGGATTATTTATTTATAAAAGAAAACAACCCAAAAAAACCTTTGCTGTCCTTATATTTGTACCAATGATCCTAGTAATGTCTGTCTTATCACACTTCAACAAGTTCTAGTGAATATTTTTTTTCCTCAAGAAGCATTATATAATATTGGAGGACTGGGAATTTTTTGATTATCAATGTCCTTTGGTTTGTGTCTATTCATGTTAGTGTTTTTGAGATGAAGTCTTGGATAGTAAAGTAGTAGACAATGACAGTATGGACCACTCATGAGAGATTTGGTGGTATGAAGAAGATTAAGAACTGAAGTGGCCATCTTACTTTTTCTTGTCCTTTAATGTCTTGACTATGATGATTCACAAGAAGGTTCTAAAAAGAAGCTGAGTGCATGCCAGTACCTTGCTCTTGGGCCTGGCAACCCAGCTCCAGAGTGATGAGCCACTAAACTATCTCCTATAGATCACCTTGTTTTGAACATTTTGTTATAGGACAGAAAATGAACTAAGAAAATTGGTACTAAGAACTAGCACTGTTACTACAGAATACAAATGCACCAAGATGTGGATGTAATTTGGAAGTGTATAAGGAGTTCAGGCTAGAACAGTTTTGAGGTGAGTGCTTCGAAAAGCTATGTATTGTCATTAACAGAAGGTTAAAGGTGGTGCTAGGGAGGACCAGATGAGCTAAGAGAACACAAAACTTTTCAAAGTATTTCATTGGTCTTAATCAGAGTACTTATAGAAATGTGGGTGATAGTGACCATTGTGTCAAGGTCTCTCATGAAACTAAGGAGTCAGTTATAAGGAACTAGAGTAAAAGTCTACCTGTTATAAAAGAACAGATAACCAGGAGCTTGTACTCATACCTTCAAGCCATCACAAAGCAAAATGACCTAAATCATCTGCTTTACCTGCAAACCTTTACTTCACCTGCTTACAATGGAAATATTGTCTAAACATAGAATTTATACCTAAGAAGAAGAGATTATGGAACTACTTTAGAGAATTCTCAGTCTGACTGTTAAGAGACAATGAAGCATTTTTTAAAGAGAAGAAACAAAGGTGAGGTCGAGTAACTTTTGTTTGTTTGTTTGTTCAGGATGGAGACAAGAAATCATCATGGTAATGGTACAAACAAAACAAGCAAAAAAACCAATAAGGTTTTGACCAATTTCTGAAGTCATCCCTCAGATCACAAATCCAGACACCAGAGAAGGCAAAAATGGTTTGGAGAGATAGATACCTTTTGGGCACCCATAGTAATCTGTGCCCAGAACTATTTGAGTTTTTGCTTCTTGTATTCTTGAGTAGAATTTGTTGACTATTCCACCTGTGCTAAAATGGCCCCAGATACACATTACACTTCTGCTCAGCAGGCCACAGACTGTAAATATTAGCAGTGTGCTCGTATTCATTTTGTGGCTTATGTAATGTAAAATCTATAGGAGGCTGTCTCCCTCAACCTAGATGTTGAAGGATTCATTGGGGTCCAGGAAAAAACATGTTGCCAGGGAAGAGCTACTGAGGAGACTTGGAAGTAGAGTCTCAACTGTGTGACTCAACAACTCAGTCTTGTTAAACTATGGGTGTGGGGCTACTACTGAGCAGAGCTCACCACATGGATCACTATACCTTCAAGGCTGCAAATATAAGACTCTCACAGAAGAATACTTAAATATGAGGTTCTGGAAGTGGGAGGGGGGAAGGCACTCTTGAGAATCTGTGGGTCCAGGCCCATACCACTGTGAATCCACCCAGGGTGTGGATTCAAAATGTATAATTTTGAAGCTTTTCAATTCACCATTATTTTCTCTGTTAGCTTTTGAACTTACTTGACATAATGCCACTCTCTAAATCTTACCCATTTTTCTCTCTTTGGATGGGAATGACTGTCCTATGGCATGACAGCTCGTTAAAGCTGGGAAGTAGAAAGCTTGCTCTGGTTCCACATGCTCATGGCCAGTGGGTGTTCCTGCCACAGTTGATCCTGATTTAATTATCAGATGAGTTTCTGTAGGTGTTGATATTAAAATGAACTACAGGTTTGGGTCCAGTGGATTTAATGATGTATTTTTCAATGTGAAAGGAATGGGATTTGGGGAGCCAAGGGCACAGTAATTGTTTCAATATGGTTTCTAAAAATTTATATGTTGAAAGTTGGGGCTCAAGGTTTCCAGTGGGGTTGAATAGAGTCATGAGGGTGAGGGAAGTGCATGTGATCACTTTACTAATTTCTTAATAAGAAAATGGGACATCAAGTAGCACATAAACTCCACATCATTCATACTAAATGTTCTCTGCTAGCTAGCAAACAGGCCTTAGCCAGATGCCGTGTAGCTCCTGGTGCTATGCTCCGAGAATTGCTAGCTTGAGAAAAACAAAAACAAAAAGTCTCTGCTTCTTATAATTATCTGATCTTAGGTATTTGCCTCACCAACTGGAAGAGACTGAAATACCACATGGGTCTTCAATGAATACACAGTATTTGCAGATGCCTGCTAATATTTGCTAAGTAAAGGAATGAGTACGCAAGAAGTGCTTGTATAATGGTATAGAAAAATTAGGAGTTGGATTAGAGAGGGCTCAGTTTACCTTCCTTTTTACTTAAATGTGTCACTTAAATGTGCTCTATCTTGATTAACTGAGATACAGCCGTGAATGAACAAAACTCTCATTTTTAAATGAGTTTGCTTTCTATAACAAGAGATCAAGAATAGAGGCTGACAAAAGAATTTCTTAGTTCTTAAACTACTCTGTGACTATGGACCACAGAGCAAGTGTGAGCAGAACAGATGAATGGGCTTGCTAATTGTGCTTTCCTACTGAGGTCATTAGTCATAATGAAAGTAAGTATATGGTCCCCCATTGTTTCAGTGAGCGGTTGCTGCAGGCACTCATTTCTACTTCACACACAGGTACATTGGACTGTTGGGTCTAACTGTAAGACGCTGGTGTGGCCCTGAGATAAGCTTATGCATTTTCTCTCTGCAAATGTAAGAAAGTCCAAAGCTGTCATTGGGGGATTTTTAGAAAGTCCCAAGGTCCTAACTTAGTTGTATTAAGATGTGACTAATGATCAGGACTATTGGAAGCACCTTATTTTATTCTAATGACACAGGCTCAAAATGGAGAATTATTTCCTAGTTAAGAACATGAAATCTGGGAAATATACTTCACTCTTTGGTTCCCCACTTTTCCCTTCTATGAGATGGAAAATACCATAAAATGTATTTCATAGACTATGACGGGATCACATGGGTTAATTTGTGTAAAATATGTATCAAGTGCAGATAGCTAGTGTTGTTTGGTAGGTTACAAACCAATTATAGTAAAAGTGACCTTTATCAAACATGTATGGTGCTGGGTATTTTTTAGAGTATTTTAGTCATTATCTTATTTGTTATTTCTAACTAACATACAATTCAATGGTCTTACTATTCTCTTTTGACAAAGGAGAAAACTAAGGGGCATTTTCCTCTAAGGCCTACAATTCTCAAGGACTTCCCAAAGATTAATCTTAGTTTTTTACATTCATACCACATAATAAAACCAAAAGTTTAACAGAAAAAAGTTAGTTGTAATCTGTACTAAACAGTTAAACATAAAAATTGTTACCAAATAAAATGATATTAGGAAAGTTTTTTTTATTTATTTAAGCTATTTATTCAGATTACATCTTATTTGTATCTTCCCATTCCCCCTCCCTCCCTCTTTCACCCTATTCCCCTCTTCTAGGGCTGTGACAGAAGGGGAACTTGTCCCCCACTATAATATCACAGCCAATCAGGTCTCTTCCTGGTAGTCGGCTTACTCTTCCTCTGAGTGTCACCAGGTCTCCCCACCCAGTGGAAGTGGTCTAATAGGGGACACTAGAGTTTGTATCCTAGTCAGTCCCTGCTCTCCACACAATTGTGGAGAATGTGCTGTCCATTGGCTAGATCCTGATAGGGGTTGTAGGTTTACTGATGCAATGTCCTTTGTTGGTATTGCAGTTATAAATGGACACTAGACCAACAGAGATATCCCATGAAAGTCTTCACTTAGCTGGAGATTGGGATGGATACTGGGACTTCCTATTGTGACTCTAGGTGAGAAAGGTAAGGAAGAATCTGAAAATAGAAGAATTCAGAGGGTCCTAGGAACCTACAGGAAAGTTTTTAATGATATTAAAAAACTACCAAATCTCTGCATAAGAACCTCATTTTTCTTATATTTCTTATAAGGAAACAAGGAGTTTCTGAAAAGCTCGTAGATTTTGACATTTTGTTTCCAGACAATTGATTCCATGCCTGACCACATCCCTACTTTCTTCTTAGTCTGTCAGATTTTTTGGACATTTGCATGAAAATAAGATTCCATTTGAGCTGAATGTTTATTTTCTTACCTCTCTCTTCAGAGGACACAGTGATTTGCACGGCTGTAAGTTTCCAAATATGGGATTACTTCTTCAAGCTAGTAACAATGCAAGAAGCACTTGGGATAAAATTTCTCTGCACATTTCATGCTCATATTTAAAGAAAGGATAGTTCTATGCAGTAGAGAGGCTTATGAAATTCACCGGCTGAAGTGGCATTGTAACTACTCCTGATAAATTTCTAGGTTCTAAAGTATTTATTTTAAAATTAGTCATGTTTGAGTCACAGGAAGAACTGTCTTTCTCTTCCTTCATTCCAAGTCAATTTAAAGTAGTGTTTTCTAAAACTCTTACCTTACGTTTTCACTCATTGGTTGTGTTTGTATCTCTTGCCAACAGTTTTCAGAACTGATGATTCGTGGACAATTTTACTATTTTTCTTAACCATTCTGTGATGAGATTTCAAAAAAAAAATCTGAGAATGTATAAGGTCCAGTAAGGTGGCTTAGGGGATAAAGATGGGTGCCAGTGAGTGGGTCCAGTCCACAGAACCTACATGGCAGAAGGAAGGAGACGAGCATGCTCCACTCAGTAGTCCCATCCCACGCACCTACAGAAGCACTAATCAGTGTTTTATTGGGCATTAAAGTGAAAATTAGAGTGAGTGAGTGAGTGAGTGAGTGAGTGAGTGAGTGAAAGAAAGAGAGCAAGAAAACACATGAAGTTTTGAGGTGAAACTAGGGGCAGAAGGGGAGGAACTTTTTCTTGAAGGTATTACTTCAGTTGACTTTCTATCACACTGCCAAGCCTAAAAGGTACTTTGATGCAACACTCAGGGCACCCTAGTGTGGAGCTATGCTAAGTTTTTCTTAAAAAAAAAAAAAGATTTTTCTATAGTCCTTAAGAAAAGCAAAGCAAAATGAAGGTTTATTTTGTTTTGTTTTGTTTTTATTTTAAACAAATCCATACTGTATCTGGATATAGTACTGTTTATGGCACAGTACTATAACTTTGCCTTTGTCTCTAACAATAATAGTCATGATAATAAAAATTCAAGCTATACTCCAAATCATATAAGAACAAACTAGTGTTAATGGATACTTTCATATCTTATTGCATGACTATTGTTAACAGACAAACCACAGCTCTCACCTCAAAAGGGTAAAAGAGACTTTTTTTTCTGGAGCTAAGTATGAATAACCAGTGCTTGGGAATACGGATTATTGGTTACCCAAAATTATGTGTTCCATGTGGTAACAGGTTCGTCAGGTGTTTATAATAACAGAGCAACAAAAGTCATAAGTGAAAACATGTTTCTAATTCACTGGTGGGTACCTCTAGGTGGCTGGTTACAGCAAAGAAAGGAAATCTCGGCTACTGGTCTCAGATAACAATATTCTTATATCGGAGGTTGGTGGATGTTATGGCTCTGTACATTTAGCAAAGTCTTGCCTGGTAGTCTAAGGTATTATGCCACACTGAGCAGGTAATAAATGTTTAAAGGGTTCATAGCACATGATCTTTAGCTCTGGAGCTGTAATATCTCATCTTCCACAATTACTGAATTTCCTATCCATAAATCACCCTTTGAAAAATGTTCGCAGTAGGTGTGGTTTCTTTTTAGTAACCAAGGCTCACACTATGGAACCGTGCACAAATCTGTATGGAGGCAGAACTAGCTCAAGTGAAAATGTGAAGTGTAAGTTCCCATGAACAGAGCAGGAGGAAAACAGATAACATTGAAGATGGGGAAAATGATGAACCATCGCTAAATTTTACTTTTTCTTTTGCCTTTTTTTTTCTTAGTTAGTTCGTTTCCTTTGAGATCATTCTCATGTAGTCTTAGCTGGCCTGGAACTTGCTATGTGGAAGAGGTTGGCCTTTAACTCACAGATATCCACCTGCCTCTAATATTTTTTCTTAAAAAATAACAAACAAAAACATTATTCCCTGTTGAGTGCTTATAATACTGTAATTTTGCATCTTTAAGTTTTAAATAGCATCAATGCATCCTATAATAAATACTGCTTCATATTCTCCCACTTTTCTTCCTACATTTCCCAGTATTTATTAGTTATATTTTACATTGTTGAGAGTTTATAATATTTATCATCTGTTCACCAACAACAATTACCCACATGTTCTGTGATAATAAAACATTTGCTGACCTAATGTTCCTCACAAGTCTTTATGTTGTACATTTCCATCTCCTTATTTATTGTTTGGGAGGTTTTTTCTTTGTTTGTTATATTGATCATCTTTTCTCAGATTTGCATGATATATACTTTTAAATAAATATTATTATATGGTAGATTATATATTATACTATCTTATATATTATATGTATAATATATGTCCCAGAAAATATTGTATTTCTAGAATTTTATAAGATTGAGATATGTTTTTACTGTCTCTCCCTTCCTTTGTCCCTCCCTCTTTCCCTTATTTTCCTCTTCTTCTGTTTTTGTAAAGATTTACTTGTTATGTATACAGTGTTCTGCCTGCATGTGTGCCTGCCTGACAGAAGAAGGCACCAGATCTCATTGTGGATGATTGTGAGCCACCATGTGGTTGCTGGGTATTGAACTCAGGTCCTTTGGAAGAATAGACAGTGCTCTTAACCTCCAAGCCATCTCTAGCTCCATTTTTTTTCATTTTCCTTTCTGTCTCATCCATTCCTTCTTACCTTCTCTTTGTTCACTTTTTGAAAGAAAAAAGAAAACTATAGAATGATTAAAAAAATGTGGAATTCAAGGTTGAAAACAAAAATAACAAACATTCAATGACTATAGCATCTTTCTTATCTTTACCGTAGTGGAATCTCTCTCTCTCTCCCTCTTTCTCTCTCTCCCTTCTCTCTCTTTTCTCCCCGCCCCTTTCTCCTTTTCCTTTCCTCTGTGTGTATGTGTTTGAGTGTGAGTGCATGTGGCTGTGGGTATGGGTGTGTGCCTTCCATGTGTGTACATGGGGACAGATAATTGGTGTCTTTTTCTATCTCTATCTACTTATATTTTGAGATAGATTATATCACTAAACCTGACTTTCAGATATTGGCTGAACTAGATAGCTATTATGTCCTCAGGATTCTCCTGTTACTGCCTCTGAGTTCAGGGATTACATTAAAATGCAATTACATCCAGCTTTTTACTTGGGTGTAAATTCAGGTCCTCATGCTTGAAAGACAAGCCCTTTTCCACCGAACCATCTTCTCCATCCTCAGTCACACCTCTCTTTGTATTCATTATTTAAGGTTAACACTTTTACCAACTTAGCCATCTTCATGTCTCTAAAAGTTTTCAATATGAAAAAGAATGGGAAAAAAAGAGTACAAAGTTACCAGTGTTTCTATAGTTTTGGACATTAAAGACAGATTATGAGTAATAAGACAGTCTGCCAAACAGCAGTGCCTTTTACTTATTTACATATTTTTTTGTAAAGAAACAGTGTAAACAACAGAAATGCATTGCAATATTTTATTTTGTTTTCTTTCATTGAATATAGTTTTTATCATAAAATATATTATGATTGCAGTTTCCCTTTCCCCTAATCCTCCTACTTCCTGCCCACCTTCCCTCCCACCCAGATCCAAATTCTTTCCAGTTTTTGTTAGAAAACAAACAGGCATATAAAGAATAATAATAAAACATAGTACAAGAACATAAAACAAAGACAAATAAATCAGAATGTGGCAAAACAATGAAACAATAAAAAAGAGCCCAAGAAAAACTATAAGAAATGGATAAAGATGCAGAGATGCACATGTTCACATACACAGGAATCCCATGAAAACACAAAACTAGAAACCATAATATATAAACCAAATCCTGTCACTTAAAAAAAATTAAGCCATGAGTTAGCATTATGAGACAACCTCAAAGGATGCCATTGAGTGTGTCATGTGTTGGCTATCTACTTCTTGGCACGGGGCCTGCCATTTAGAGTGGTCTGTTTTTCCAGTTAAACTCCCTGATGAAAATCAACTTTTCACTTGAGAGGGCTACCCAATGGAAGACAGGTTCTGGCTTAGGGGATAGTACGTATGTCCACTTCTCATTAAGCTCTAGGACTCCATCTGGTGCAGACCTGGCAGGCCTTGTGCATACTGCCATAGCCTGCATGAGTACAGATGTGTGTCAGCTATGTTGTGTCTAGAATGCTTTGCTGCCACGGTGTTCTTCATTGTTCTGGCTTGTACACTCTTTGTGATTCTTCTACTGCAGACTCCCTTCATTCCTAAGGGGAGGGATTTGCCAGAGACATCTCTTTCACAGTTGAGGGTTCCAAGGTCTTTCAATTTCCGCATGTTGTCTGGCTGTGGGTCTCTGCATTTGTTCCCATCTGCTGCACGATGAAGCTTCTCTCATGATGGCTCAGCAAGACTTATTAGCACAGTAGAATGTCATAAAGATTCATTTTATTGCTATGTTCTGGTAGCAAAACAGCAGTATTTGCTTTTCCTGTAGGTCTCTGCCCTATGTTGTCTCAGGTTCTTGGCCTCCAAAGCAGTGCTGTGTTGGGTTCCATCTCATGGAATCACCTTAACTCAAACCAAAGCTAGCTCACTGAATATAGCAGTTGACTGAATGTGGAGAAGCCTTCCTTCACATTGCTCTGGGCTGGTTGAGAGTGATGTAACCCCAGCCACAGTGCATCTTACACTTAATTAACATCCTTTACAATTGGTTCTGTATTCATTTCTTTGTGGAGTTACTATTAATTAATTATAGACCGAATTTCAGCCATTTTGTGTAGAACTAAAGAGGGAACCATGCAGTGAATAGAATTAAGCAAAATATGTAATAGAAATAAAAATTAAGTAAAGGAGTAAATCATAAGTGGAACAAAGCATTTTATTAATGTTGTGCATGTAGTTCGGGGTACTCAGCAACTGGAAAGCTAATGAATACCAGTAAGCCACATGGTAAAGTGGAACAATTGTTGCTTTAACCCAGCCTTCTCCAGCTCACATGTGTGCATTTGTTTTAAATTTTTCCTCAGAGGAAAGGGTTTCAAATTGGGAGTAGGATGCTCCTTTTGTGAGGTGTTGCATTTTGGCACTGCATCCTACTTGTATGTTGAAGGTCAAGAATGGAATTTTCTGGACATGAAGTTAGCAATATGTGCAATGAGATAATAGGCTTTCCTATGATGCCTTCAGTATGAACAGTTTGGCAGCTTTTGTCAGTTATTATAAATCCAAAAGGAAGATAAGACAATGGTAGAACTTCCTTCCTTAAGCCAGTCTGCTTAAAGATTCACATCTTTACTTCACATCTGGACGTTCTTCGCTTCTTCATTTAGCTTATGGGTTTTTTTTCCCATACCACATAGTCGCTAAGAACAGGGACACAGACAACAAATATTTGACTAAAAGCTGTTTCCAGCCTCACAAAGTACAGTCTCTTTAATCTAACTTGTAGGTGGTAGACAGTATTAGAAAGGCAAACAAAATACAATTATCCCTATCAGATCCCTAACAAAGTTGTGATAGCATAATCAATCTGGCCTGTTGCTTATGAAGAGGTTTGCTTATTTTTTTTCTCTCCTCTCCTCCCCCTTTCTCCTCTCTCTCTCTCTCTCTCTCTCTCTCTCTCTCTCTCTCTCTCTCTCTCTCTCTCTCTCTGTCTCTCTGTCTCTGTCTCTGTCTCTCTGTGTGTGTCTGTGCCTTCGCCCGAATATACTTATGCACATTTATGTGCGTGAGAAGTCCATAAGTAAACCTTGGGTATCACTCTTCATGAGCCATTCACTTTTGAAGCTTCTAGATTCAACTGGGCTGAGCAGGCAGCCAATGAGCCCAAGAGATCAATCTACTTTTACCATCTCTTACTCCTGCCATGCTGGGATTGCAAGTGCTTGCCATCCATCAAGTTATGATTGTTATGTAAGTCCCAGTATTTGAAATCAGATCCTCATAACTCATGGCAAGTACATTTGCAACTGAGTTGTCTCTCCAGCCTCCATGCTTATGTTTTAATTTATTCATTATAAAATCCAATATATGAGATAAATCTTCATGTCTAAGCTGAATTCCCTAGAAACCATAAAAACTCTCTGCTTGTGGTCTATGCAAGAGAGAAATGCATTTCTGAGAGCTCAACACAAGCCTAAGAGTGCAGAGAATTGTACATAGTCTGACCCAAATCTGATACAAATTCCTTTTACTTAGTATTAATTTTAATAGGCAGTGGGGATTGTACATATAGCAGGAATAATTGATATATTTTAATTAAACCAAACCAAATACACTCATCAGCTATAACTTATTTACATATTTTTTCTTGAAGTTTGGTTACTAGTATATTTAATAATACATTACAAAGAATATTGATAATGATAAATAAGGAAAAGCACATGGAAACAGGGTGGCTATCCAAAATCTATCATTAAAAAAGTATTTTAAAGTAGTACCCATTACATAGGCATGGTTGATCAAACCATTGATCTTTGTTATCAAGAAGAGACTTGGAAATGGGTCTAAAAGTTCTATGTTGATTTTCCAGTGACGAACCTTCATCTTGAACAACTCAAGAGGGCTTCTAGTTCTCATTTAACTGAATTCTAAAAAAGTTGTCTTTTTCAGTGAAACAACAACAAAAAGAAAAAATATCCCAGAAAACTGGAATGATCATAACATTGACTAAGAATACAAGCAGAGACATGATTCATAAGACAGACTAAATATCCCATGACAGCATCCCATGGGCCTCTTTTCCACATTGTAGTATCCTAGATCAAAGCTGTCCAATGTGGTATTCTCTAACAACATACGGCAATTCAAGTTAAAAACTATACAAAATTAAAACACAGCTTCTTAATTAAAAAGTATCTTGGGCAACACAAACTTCACTCCACTGGTAAAAGAAAAAAAAAATAGTAATAGCATAGTTGGGAGAGAAGGGATGGAAGATTGGTAATAAGATGAACAATAGAAATAAATTTATTCCAAACACAACATGAAATTCTTAAAGAATCAATAAAAATATCACAGAAAAGAATAGCCATTAATCTCTCCCACACGTCAAGTGACAGCACATGCTGATGAGGATGTGGAGAAAGAGGAACACTCCTCCACTGATGCTGGGAGTACAAATTTGTACAATCACTTTAGAAATGAATCTGGCACTTTCTCAGAAAATTGGGAATAGTTCTACCTCAGGACCCATCTTTGGGCATATACCTGAATGATGCTCCACGATACAACAAGGACATTTGCTCAATTTTGTTCATAGCATCTTTATTCATAATAGTCAGAATCTGGAAACAACCTAGATGTCCCTCAACCAAAAACGGATAAAGAAACTGGTACATTTATACAATGGAATACTACTCATGTATTAAGAACAAAGAAATCATGAAATTTTCAGGCAAATGGATGTAACTAGAAAAAAATCATCCCGAGTGAGGTAACCCAGACCCAGAAATACACTCATGGTATATACTCACTCATAACTGGATATTAACCACATAATACAGAATAACCACACTACAATACAGAGACTGATGCACCAATCAAACCCATGTAAGATGTGGACCTACACCCTCTGCTCATTTGTCGTAGATAGACAGTACAGTCTCCATGTTGGGCCCATAATATGAAGAGTAGAGACTACTTCTGATATGCACTCTGCACCTCCCCCATGTTAATCACTTCCTCCTGGTGGGGAGGCCTTACCAGACCACAGAGGAAGAGGATATAGGTAGTACAGTTGAGACTTGATAGGTTGACATCAGATGTTAGGAGAAAAGTGCTCCACTTTCTGAGGATTAGAGGAGGGGGGGAGGGTATGAAGGAGGGAAGGTGGGATCTGGAGGTGATGAGGAAGGGGGCTACAGTCAGGATGTAAAGTGAACACATTTTTAAAATATTAAAAAAAGGTTTCCAAAGTGGTTGTACTAGTTTGCATTCCCACCAGCAATGAAGGAGTGTTCCTCTCTCCCCACATCCTCGCCAACATGTGGTGTCGCTTGAATTTTTGATCTTAGCCATTCTGATGGGTGTAAGATGGAATCTCAGAGTTGAATGGCAAAGTAGAAGGATCCAGAGGGTCCTAGAAGCCTACAAGTAGAACATTATGATAGGCAGATTTGGGCTCAGGGGTCCCGCTCAAACTAAGGTACCAGCCAAGGACAATACAGGCGGTAAACCTTAAACCCCTACCCAGATCTAGTCAATGGACAGAACACTCTCCACAGTAGAGTGGAGAGTGGGATATGACTTTCTCACATACTCTGGTGCCTCACCTTTGACCATGTCCCCTGGAGGGGGAGACCTGGTGGCACTCAGAGGAAGGACAGCAGGTTACCAAGAAGAGACTTGATACCCTATGAGCATATACAGGGGGAGGAAACCCCCCTCAGGAACAGTCATAGGGGAGGGGAGTAAGGGGAAAATGGGAGGGAGGGAAGAATGGGAGGATACAAGGGATGGGATAACCATTGAGATGTAACAAGAATAAATTAATAAAGTAAAAAAAAAAAAAGAATAACCACGCATAGCTACTAGATTCCACATTGCAGAAAGTTCCCTTGGATAATGCTCTGTCAGGTGTTAAGCAAGGGTTTGAAGTCCAAGCATTAAATATGATTCAAGAAGGTTGCACTTTAGAATGTGGAAGTGATTAGAACTTATGAAACCTTACTGTATTGATGTGGAAGCAGTGTGAAGAGAGAATGTAATAACTGACACAAGAGAAACTTCCTGAGGACTGGACTCTACAGCACATTTCTGGGACAAGACTTCATGTTGAGGGTGTCCATTGTCTGCCTGATATTTGAATGGAGTCATTATGAGGTATACATTGTTGTAAAACCTAGAAAAATGTTATTTGCAATCCTCAAGCATTTAACTGAGGGCTGTAGGAAGCTTTCATTTTGATACTAATGATAGCATCCTTGAGTAGAGTTATTTCTTTAGGACCAATACAGAACCAGATTAATAAGTAATAAACACACTTGACACACTGAAACCTTTAAATGCAAACGATCTTGTTTGCAATATATTTCAAAATATATTGCCAAATGTTAGTCAAATGAATTGATGATTTGATGTATAGTATAATGGTTATAATCATGTTCATTAATAATATAGACGATCATGGAATGGGAGTTTTCACTGTAAAATTTCACTGAGATGTTCTGAATGTTTAAAAATTCTTATAATAATTTGTACACCAAATGTTTAAAGAAGACACTTGCCAGAAATATGATTGTTTGTTAGACTAAAACATGATGCCTTTCAAGTTAAGACAGTGTAACCCAGAGGCTTCAAATACACTATGCATGAAAGAAATATGCCACACAAAAAAGGCATGAGGTATATGAAGAGAACCTGAGATGCTCTAGCTGGTAGGGGATCATTTTACTTTATGTTTTGTAGTGATATGGATTGAAACTTGCACATTCTGGGGCAATACTCTACTACTGTGCTTCATCCACAGATATTGCTCCTTTAAGAGTAGGCTTTGTTATATGTTTTAGGCTGGTCTTGCTTGCTTTATAGCCCAGGGTAGTGTAGAATCAGTGACCATGTCCCCATCAAAGCTAGAAGAGGGCACTAGAACCCCCGGAACTGGAGTTATACATTCTTGTAAGCTGCTATGTAGCTGCTGGGACCTGAACTTGGTGCCTGTGCAAGAGCATCAAATGCTCTTAATCGCTCAAGTCCCTTTATGTACCATCTTTAAAGTATTTTATTATATTTACTTACTTACTTACTTACTTACTTACTTACTTACTTACTTACTTACTTACTTATTTCTCTGAGTGTACATTTGTGTTACAGAGCACGTGAAAGTCAGAGATTTCAGAAGTCTGTTTTCTTCTTGTACTTCATGGGAACTGAGGTTTAAATTCAGGTTGTGAACCTCGGTTGGAAGGGCCATTTCCCACTGAGACACCTTGACAACCATGAAGCCATAGCTTTTACCTAATAATATCATGTGTTCTTTGTATACATTCATAAGGACTGACTTATGGTTACATGAGATTAAATATGACATTGTACATTAAAATACACTGAGGTTATATAGATACAATTATTAGGGATGTAAGATTCAACGTGGAAATGCAGACATTAAACAGGTTATAAATTTGTGTTTCAAAACATGAGACAATGTGTATTTCTTCCTATTAGAAGTGTCTGAAAATTTGTCTGGCTTTCATAGATCACTATATTTAACTTATTAATATATTTACCTTAATTTTTCTTTACTTACTCCATTAATTCCAGGCTGTTCATCAATGTAATTTGCATCCCAATTTTCACCAGGTTTCTTTAAGTTATGCATTTACACACAATTGATTAACTGACAAACCTCTACCCATTTATCAAAGCATTTTTAATGTATCTTTTTCCTTTAAAATGGTTTTACTAATTGTTTATTATTGTTATTGTTAGTGGATGTCTGTGTGTGCATGTGCATGCATGCATGTGTGCTGTAGGTATGAATTTCTGGAGGCCAAAGGTCGGCATCAAGTCAGTGTCTACTTCTGTCTCTCCACTATGTTTTGTGAGACAGGTGTGTCACTGAATCTGAGGCTCAGCGATTTGTCTAGAATGGGTTCCCTAAGCCCTGGGATCCACTTGCCTCTCCCCACTCACCACTGGGGCTCTAGACTTGTATATCACTTTCTTTGTGAGTTCTAGGGATCCAAACTTAAGTCTGCAGACTTGAACAGCAAGTACATTACACACTGAGCCATTTGTCCAGCCCATCAAAGTTGTTTTAACTCAGCAGCCCAATTAAACAATATGGAGAATGGTGAAAAAAAAGTCCACTTTGTTCTTTTTGAATTTACCATGTAAGAGTGAAGGAAGCAGCAGACAGCGACTTACATACTTAAACATACTAATGCTATGAAGGAGACAGCCTCTGGAAATAGGCAAACACTAGATGGGATTAACAGTATCAGGACCGCAGAGCTCCATACTAAATGAAAATTTAGGTTGGTTTGTTTAAATATATTTAGGGAACTGGAGATGACAGCACTAGAGCAAGCATGCAATTTTAGAACAATAAAGCCTGTATGCTCTTCAACTCAGCTCTGCGTATTCAAGTACTGGGGACAGCACTCCTGAGAGAGCCTACTTTAACTGAGACCCAGTGACTCAGTGGACATTTAAGAGACCATGTTGGACTTGTGCCTTGATATGTTGTGTTCCTCTGGGTCTGTTGCACTGTTACTGTTCTCTTCAATTGCTGTCTATCATAGCTTAGTACCAATCGGGGATACAGCCTTTTTAATTTTGGTTAAGTGTCGGTGTTGCTGCTTAAGCACCAGGTATCCTGTCAAATCAGACCACATCTTATCAATTGTAGGAAGCAAGAGACAAAAATTAATACTAGGATGCCATGACTTAGAATTTCCAAAACTAACATGCACAGTTTTTTTTATCAGCCATTCTTTTCTTAACTCTTTCTATAAATGAATGACTCCTGGGTTTGAACATCAAAGTTCTTGCCTTGTATCAGCCTCTGACTTTGGGTGAGTTATGCGGCCCATCAAAGCCTTCTAATGCAGTGGAGGTGGGGAGCTACATTTAAGCATCATTTCAGCTTTAATTTTGAAGCTAGTGAGAATAACATTCTAAAAGTTTCTGTAGCACAGAATATAGGAGTTAAGTTTTTCCCCATCTACAATTCTGGAATATAAAGTCACTGTGTGCACTGAATTGCTGACAACATAAACACCTGAGAGCCGCTGAAGGCCACCTTCAGCAGGCAATCTCTTTTCTTAAACAACCGCATTAAATCCCTGAGGTGACCAGTGCTATTCCACTCTTCCATTAGTTAAAGGTCACCTTTACTAGCAGCCAATTTTTGTATGTCCCTAGGGTGGCTGCTTAAGACTACATTCATTGTCTATATTAACTTCTCTATGGAATCTGTTAAATATCAAAGTAATTAAAGACTTATATGGACATTGAGTCACTTTATCCTCAAAAAGATTATATTTTTTTTTATCTAGAGACTTCAGGCGATGTAATCTTACAAAGATAAGCTAAAACAGTTTTATATTTTTAAAAAACTTTCTTGTTAAGTCTATGAATACAATAGAGTGATTTTTAAAAAGAATGAACATATGTGCTTCCCCGAGCCAGTTCAGAATATTCTATGATAAAGAGGCTCCAAATTCTCACAGATTTAAACCTGTAGCAATCATTTCTTGTTGCGATTGTTATATGCATGGACAAGTGGCCTCCATGACATCAGTCTGTCATGCCGACTAAGAGAATCTGTTAGTCGGAGCTGGACTATCACGGGAAATCCTTGGTAGGACAAGGGTAAAATGCATTAACAATTACATATTTGACCTGCAGGAATCCACCGACTAGAAATGGTTCTCCAGTCTCACATGTACAAGTAAGTAAGCTGCAGTCCTCTCGTTGCACAGCAGAGGGACTGAAGCCAGAAACAACTGTATGCACTCACTGAAACAAACATTCACCAAAAGAGACTTTCTGGAAAATTTAGAATTACATTTATATTAAAATATACTTATCTAATTTTTCTTCTGTCTTCCCTATATATTTCTACATTCCCCTTCTTTCTTTTCAACCCTTATCTCCAAACCTAAGAATGGAAGATAAAGGAAAAGAGAGACATCTCCAAGCTCATCCTTGTTTTCTCTATAAATAAGACCAATAACAACTTATAACCAACTCCCATTGAAAATAACCCTTTACAGCCCGAGAAAGCCACCAAAAACCTACCTGATCCCCCTTAAAGGAAATGAGGCATTATTCTATTGAGTTATTTTCTGGCTGATTTGGGATGAATAATACCTTTGTAGGGGCCCAAATAAAATTGGGGAGATGGTTAGACAAGCTAGGAATAGCATTTCTGATCCAGTTTCTAAATGTTGAGAAATTCCAGGCTTAGTTAGAGTCCTGTGTGGGACAGTCTGAAATGCTGGACCAATTGAGATTAGAAGCTGCCCCTTCCAATGAGGCAGACTAAATCGGGAAAATAAAACACAATACCAAAAGTTTGTATCAAGTATGAATTGAATGTCTCAGAAGGTAGGTAGATGTGGGAAGGAATATGCTCTGTGTACAAATCCAAATGGTTAAACCTTGAGATTTCAGAGGGTTAAAGTGTTGCAGACAATAGATAAATTTATCGTGGGCTAGATTTGGTCCCTTATGAAGTCATTGACTACCTTACCACTTAAAACATGTTTGCAGCAAACCACAGGCTTCTGTGAATCTAAAAGCCAAGGATGTCAGAAGATAATATCTGAGTCCTCTTTCTGAGTTTCCTCACTTTGGAAATTGTTTTTTACTAAATGCCTGAATAGGACTTTCTTTGTTCTGTAGCTAATAAGATCTCATATCACTATGTCTACAGTAGAACACAGTATCAGGGACTATCTGAATACGTTACCAGGCTATGGTTATATTTGGCTACAGAACAGACTTGTATATATTTAGATATATGTATTTTACTTTATGTATGTTGTTTTGCTTGCTTGCATGTATGTGCTCTATGTACATGCCTGTTGGATCTCCTGAGACTGAGGCTCCATATGTTTGTCAGCTGGGTGCAGCTGGGAATAAACCCTGGTCTTCTGTAAGAACAAGTGTTCTTAACCACTGAGCCATCTCTCAAGCCCCCAGAATAAACTATCATTTGCTTGCTCACAAAAATAAAATAAAATAAAATAAAACTATATGAATGCATATAGATTATCCTAGCCAACATGTTAATGACACAATTAGTACTATAATGTTTAAATATAATGCTTTAAATTCGTGAATCTGGTAGTTAATTTAGTCGCTGATACTTGTATATGCAATTCCGTTTTTGTATTTTTTTCTTTCATTGTCATTTTGTTGAATGAGGTATGTCTGTTTCCTCAGAAACTGTAGTTAAAAATTGAACTCTTTGTATAAGGAACAAACAGTAATATTTGAAAACCAGTGAGAGTGAGGGCTATAAATAACATAATTCTCTCAGCACATAAAAGAAGTGACCATGTTCTGTTTTAGTCATATATAACTTGACCTTTTGACAGCATGTCTTAAAATTTTTAGTTATACACAAAATATATTTTAACACTTTATGATGTAAGAATATGTCATTTCTGCTAAATAGTGCCAAGATACAAAAATGAAATCAAGGAATTGAGTATAAAATAACTTTTAATATTTTCATAGACACCTCTATAACCCATTTCCAGGAACAACTAGCTAATTGTTTGTCAAGCTAAATTTTCACAACTGTGTCTTTTCCATGACTAAAGTTTGATTATAAAGCATATGGGTGCTTTGACATGAGAAATTTAGAAATCTGAGTGTGAATCAATCTCTGCATTTCCTACAGAATGTTGGTGAAGCTTTATTTATCTACGTTATTGTGAAAGACTGTCAATGGAATGGGTTTCACCTCCTTTCTACTCTTTCAGAGTCTTTCATACCAATCATGGAGATCATTGTTAAAGAGCTTACCTTGTAAGAGATCTTTCATTTCATCCTCAGCAAGACAGACAGACAGACAGACAGACAGACAGACAGACAGACACACACACACACACACACACACACACACACACACACACACACACACACACGCCAGGAAGAGAGACTGAGAGAAAAAACAGTCAAGCAAATAAATATGAAATAATATTTGTAATTTTTTTCCAGATTGAAGTGTGTTATGTGATTAGTTTTTGCCCTTACTTTATGTTTATTAAGTAATTACTAATGGATATTTATATATTTAACTTTCTTCCTTTTTTTCTGAATTTTGCATCTAGTTTTGTCAGAGTTAGACATGGCTTCCTTACACACACACACACACACACACACACACACACACACAGAGAGAGAGAGAGAGAGAGAGAGAGAGAGAGAGAGAGATTATGCACATATACATAAATACACACAGGATATTGTTTTTTAGACAATTCTGTAATCAAATGATTTTGATATTATATATACAGTATGAAATGCTCATTTTTTGTTCTGAATAATACATTAGTTTGAATTTATGGAAAAACAAATTTTCTATTTTTGTACTTTATATTTGTCTCATACTGAAGTAACAGATATCAAAGGAGGTTTTCATTTTAAAGATTTCCTGAGGATAAGAAACAATATCAAACACTCCAAAAGGAAAAAAAAATAAGTGAATGCATCCTGTCTCAGGGCAGACTAAGACATGAGACCAGGAAGACGGACTGAGCTGCAATTGTAGCTTACATGACTGCATGTACTGAGCCAACTACAGTCTAATTATTTTCTCCCCCATAGTTTCTCTCTTTAACCTATTTTATTCTGTAGATAGGCATATTTTCAGAAGCTGGGGAGCAAGAAAATTCGGCATATTTTCAGAAGCTGGGGAGCAAGAAAATGAACATCTTTTTTCTTATTATCACTCAACTTAATTTTAAGAACCCATTCCAGCTAAGATATCCAACTGAGCAAGCTTGAATGTTAAGCGCTCTACTAATTCAATGCAGCATCTTGTTTAAAAAATCTTTAATGATGGATGAAGGAAATTTAGTTTTCACCTAAGAGGAGAAACAAGTCTTCAGGCTGTTCATTAGTGATTCAAAACATTAACCAAAACATCCTAACTACTGTTCGACAGTCTGAGAGAAAAATCTGGTATACATTCCAGACCCAGCATAGCTCAGAGAAAATACATTTTTAAAATTCCTTCTAATTCACTCATTGTATCTGACCTCCTTAATTTGTATCAATGAGCAATAAATTTGTGAAACTAAAGTTGTCATGAAGAAATTTTTAATTAAACAATTTTAATATTTATAGTATAAACCATTAAACTTAAAATAGCAAAGTTTTATCATATGTACGTCTTTATGGAACAGCTCTTTAATCAAGTGAAATATTTATAGTTGTTGTGTGGATTTCCTGTGAATGAAATACATCTTCGTGAAGGGAAGCTGCATCCTTTAAGGCTCAAGAAGCAAACAACTCACAAGTCTTAGAGAGTCCCTAAAAGTTACATGTTTATTTGTCCTTAGCTTCCCCTTTCTGTAAGCCTCCCTTGCACACAGACACACACACACACACACACACACAGACACACACACAGACACACACACACACACACACACACACACACACACCACTTCACAAACAGGATCCTCAATATTAGAAAAGTTCTCTGTTCTGAGCTTCTGTAGTTGCCTTACCTGCTTCAAGCACAAAACTTAACTCTGTAAATGTCTACTACCACCAGTGTAGAGAGGGTATTAGAAATCTAGAAGCTGCACTCTCCTCTCTGCCCTGTACTAAATGCTGCAGAGCACCTGCTCCAAGATGGTATCAAAAGATTCCAAAATAAAGAGAAGAGTAGGTGCAACCCATTCCATAGGCAGTCTCTCACAATGGCTTAACAAATACACTGTGGGAATTGCAAAGATTGATTCACACTTATATTTCTAAACATCTCACATTAAAGAGCTCTATATTATTACGCAAAAGGCACTAACATGCTTTAGTCATGGAAAAGACTCAATTGTGAAATTTTAGCATGGCAAAAAATACCCAGCTTACTTATTCCTGGCAATGGGTTGCAGAGGTGTGTCTATGAAAATATTAAAAGTTATTTTCTCAGTCAGCTGCTTGATTTTACTTTAGTATCTTGGCACTACTGAGAAAAGATGACATATTCATGCATCATAAAGTGTGAAAATATAATTTGTGTATAACGAAAAATTTTAAGACATGCTATCAAAGGCTAATGTACGTACGGCTAAAACGAAATATGGTCCTGGATGTGGGTTATGTGAATTAGGTCATTTTTAGCCCTTACTTGTATTCAGTGATTACTGTAAGCTCCTTGTACAAAAGAATCAAGATTTAAACTTCAAGAGTCAAATGCAATTTCTTGGGAGATGGTCAGAACTCAGTCGCTGAGTTTTGCAGAGGGCTCCAGAGTTGCCGTTCATTTTGCAACAAATATCTGTTTTTAAGTCATCAATGCTTCTTCTCTGAGCAACACCAAGAAAGTATTTGTTTACAAACTTGGAACAGGTCAACATTTTGATCTATTACTGGTTCCCAGTCTGGATGCAAAGACAATTTTTTTTTCATAGCTCCTCAGGAATAGCGTTATACTACAATATACCATATACCATACTTATGAAGCATATAAAAATGAGTAATCTTTTTCACAATTACAGCTTCCTTTCTAGTGTATTCAGTGAGAGTCTTTGTCATGGAGAAAATGAATGGCAAGTCCCTGTGAGTTCAACGCCAGCGTGGTCTACAAAGTGAGAACAGGACAGCCAAAGGCTCTGCTACACAGAGAAACACTGTCTCAAGAGAAAAACCAACCAACTAAACCCCAGACAACAACAACAAATGCAGACAACAACAAGAACAAAACAAAGTAAAACAAAAACCCCACCTTAATCCAGACAGGACTAAACTTTTAAAGCAATTATTCTTTACTTTTCAGAGAACTAAACATATTTCAAAACCATTTGTTATATCCCAAACCTATTAAAATGAGGTTTCAGTGTTTGTCTAAAAATAAAAAAATAATGTTGTCTCTGGCATTGCAACTCAAGTACAGCAAAACAAATGTGATAACTATAGGAGCTCCACAAGTGCTGCTAATAGAATACAATTCCCTTACAGTCTTAGTATCTCAAAGAGATACAGAAACTGGTAAGTTGTACAATGAAGTAGAAAACAGAAATATACAGATGATTTGGAAAAATAAAATTGTTTTTCTGAAATTAAAAAGAAGAAACATTTCCCTGTAAATGCAACTATGGTATAGAGATTAAATGGTGGAAAAATGTTCTTAGCTGTACAGTAGATAGAAGATAACTGCAGGAATAAATTGCCACATTGCTTACATTTACTATTGTGTTAGATTTCTTCTGTGGCTAAAGCACGTGTGACTTGAATCACAATCTCTTTAAAATGCTACACTGAGTCATTTATCTTTTAATTTGAGAACACTGTAAAATGTTTACAAGGTTGACTCATCAGCATATTATTTATACTTTTTTCTTATTGTCATCCAAAGTATATATTGGTCTTACTATGTGCTGTTCTAGGGTGAAATCTATGTGCAATGACCGCGACAAAGTAACACAAAGAAAGTTTCTCCATGGAATCTTCCTTCTGGAAAAAGTGAACAAACTTATACATGTTGGTATGTGCTGTCATATAAAGTGCAATATATGATAGCAAGACTTAGCACAGATTTAAACTGTGAAGAAGAGTGCACAAAGATTCATAGACAATGAAGTCCATACATATGGAAAGATGATGTTGCTTTTCCCTGAGATGGGAAAGGCAATAGATATAGTTAATATTTTCAAGATATAAAGGATCATGAGTTTAGTCTGGAGCATTTTAAATGTACAGTAATTATTAGAAATGAAATGGAGATGTGAAGTTACCTCATGGAATATGGAATTTTAATAATAGGCTGCATTTTCATGTACTAACCTAGGAAAGTCCTGGGACTAGGAATTAAATGGAGGTGATTAATTTGGAGGGTAAAACCCAAAAGGCACTGGAAAGGAAGTGCTGCAGTTGAGATGGCCACTATAGTGCCAGATATAAAACAGGTTTACATTTGTGGGTAACAGGACTTGTCAAAAACAACAACAAAACAAAAAAAAACAACAACAACAAAACAAAACTAGCCAACTAATTAAAACTAATGACAACCAAAGAACCATGCAAACTAAATCAAAACCTAGGAAGCATTGCAAAATATGTGTGTCAGAGAGTATTTAACAGGAAGGGGACAGAAAGCTCAAACCGATGTACTATTGCCTGTCAATATTTAAGCAAAGACTGTGTTTAGAAAATTTTCAGTCTTGGACAATTCTGTGCTACTAGAGATATAGAAAGAGCTGGATTAGAGGCTAGAAAAAAACTTGTTCACAAACAACTGTAGCCTACCTGTAAATCTCGCACCAGAAGGTAGAGATGGGATGCCTGGGGCAAGCTGACTTAGTAGACCAGGTATATTGGTGAGCTCTTGGCTCAATTGAGAAAACATGCCTCAATTAGTTAGGTATCAGGTAATCAAAGAAGGCTCCAAAATCAGTCCCAGGCCTCCCAACACACACACACACACACACACACACACACACACACACAAACCACACACACACACACACACACACACACACACACACACACACAGAGAGTTGCATGTATATACATACACATTTAAAGAGCATTAAAATAGCAAATGTGAATAGATATTATTGCAGTTCTCACTTTGAACTTAGAAAGGAAATGAAACCAGATTATACCTACAAAGAAGGTTAGAAAAATGGAATCAAGAACAAGAACTTTCACCTGTGACATTTAAACATTAGGGGATCGATGTTAGGAAAAAAGAACCCTGTGGAATCCAGGAATGGATGGTCAATAAGACAGTAGAAAATCAAGCAAAATGGAGAACGTTTCTACTGTCCTAGATGCAAAGTGATTGAGATACATTGAGAGTAGAAGCAACTAATTTCAACACATGATGTTGATGTTCCTAGAATCCAAAAAGATTTTAATTTAATACTTAATTTAACAAAATGAAAGTCATCACAGCTGCGACAAATAATGTCATCAGGGTGTGGTTATTGAATTCAGAATTAATTGGCCAAAAATAATTAAAGAAGTGTGGGAAAAGTCGAGGAAACAAAAATATGGGAAAAAAGAAAAAATGAAGAAGGAGGAGAATGAGGAAGAAGAAAGAAGAAAAAAGAAAGAAGGAAGAGGAAGAAGAAGAAGAAAAGAAAGAAAGAAAGAAAGAAAGAAACCATACTTAATGGAACTAGAAGGCTTAGATAGCTTGACATAATCACTAAGTAGATAGTAAATTTACTTCTCACCTATGCACAGTCTACCTAGAGTTTCCCATGTATCAGGATTATTCAGAACTCCTTGGATGTCCAATCCTGAAGGGTTCAAAGGAGGTAAGGTAAGGAAAGGTATCAGGAATTGAGAGGCACAGGCACACCTTAGATTTCTAAGAAGCCTGAGAGACCAAAGTAGTAAAGATTGAGCTCTGATGGTGAGAGAGTATGTCAACACACAAAGAAAGATGGAATAGGCCAAACATTGATTTGTATTGCTGGAGATACAGCATGGGACTGACCAAGGTGAGTCTCCAGTGTCAAGCTCAGGAAGGTAAGCTTTGTTTTATGACATGGGGGCAGCCAAACCATTTCCTCTATATAAGCATAGTGAGCTCATTAGTCCTTCAAAGAAAACTGTATTTGAATCATGAAAGGTCAGTGCTTGGGAGTAAAGAGTTAAGGGAAGGTTATTCCATATACATGAGAGTAACAACTGGGCTTTGAGGGAAGGAGACGTTCCTTTTTCTCCTGTGTGTTCTTGGGAAATCCATGCAGCCATGTATATACTTCTGTCTTCACACAGAAAAGAGAAAGAATTGGACAAAGATAGAACATATTTTCTTTTTTATTATAGATAATATAATGTCTTGCTTTTTTGTGTTTGGGAATTATTTTGTAAAAATAAGAATTATGGATTATTGTAGTAAGTATGCAAAAGTGTTTATCATTGCATTAGATACTTTTCTATTGCCTCAATAAGACACCATGACCAATGCAAGTAATACAATAAAATTTATTTGGGGCTTACAGTTCTAGAGGGTTATGACAATTATGGTGAGTAGCATGGCAACATGCAGGCAAAACTGGTGCAGCAGTACTAGCTCAGAACTTATATCCTTTTCTGTGAGAAGGCAGCATAGGGAGATACCTGGAAATGGCATAGGGTTTTGAAATATCAAAGTCTATCTCCAATGGTACACCTCTTGCAGTGAAGCCACACCTCTTAACTCTTCCCAAATAGTTCAACCAACTAGACCAAGTATTGAAATATATGAACCTACTGGGATCAGGGTAGGGATTCTCAGTCTATACACCACAGTCATGAGTAGGTAAATCTTTTATAAAATTACATTACTCTAATGAATTAATCATTTTTAATTCCAAATCAATCTGGGGTGTTGAAGACGAGATAGTTTAGTTTTACAATCAAGTTTAGTAGGGTAGGGGATAAGATCTTTTTAGATCAAAATAAGGGAGTTAAGTTAATAGAGATAAGATAAGATAGATATTGAATGTCATTCAGAAATTTAGACCCAACAAGAGAGGAAAGATGTTTACTTCAAGTTTGACAAATACAAATAGCCAAATCACTATGAATGTAACATTTATAGAACTCACGAATGTCACATGGTTCTCCCTGATGTAATTAGTTTTATGCATGTGTAATAAAATAAATGTATATAAAAATGTCCTTTTCCAATCCTGCCTGATTTCTCCCTCCTTTCATACTGCCCATCTTTCTTTTTATTATATGAGCCATGTTATGAGTAAGGACATAGTATTAAGTGTTGTTTCAAACTCAGAGATACTAAGGACTAGTACATAGGTGCATGACTCTGAAAGCTGATAAATCAGGATCCTTAAATTTGTTTTAACTGACAGAGTTAAGCCAAGGTTTGATGATACATGCTTTTCATTTTAATTTTTGTGGGGGAGGATGGGTATAAAGAGGAAGATTGGGATTCAAGGTCATTCTTAGATACATAGAAAGTTTCAGGCTAGCCTGGACTAAATAGAACCCTGGGAAAAGGAACAAACAAGCAAACAAAAATCCAAAATCATACAAACAAAAAACCATAAGAAAACAGACAAATAACAAACACTTAAACCAAAACACAATCCACCAGCCAGCAGTGATGATCTAGCACCCAGGAGACTGAGGCAGTTAGATTTTCTGTGAATCTAGGCCTGCCAGGGTAACATAAGGAAACTCTGCCTCAGGACTAACAAACAACAAACAAACAAACATACAAACAAACTACAATAATCACAAAACCAAGATCCAAATGAACAACAAATATAAACAAAGAAAAATTGAAGTAATTGAAATAAGCAATAAATCAATTAAAAGTGTAAAGACCATAGAACTTCTCCCTAAGACATTACTTCCTAAGCAGCGGTAGCACTGCAGAGGAATTTCTATTGATCATCTTTCAAAGCAGATTTCCTCTTGCAGTTTTTGAATAAATGAAACACAGCCTATTTAGGTTTTGCTTCAAAGCATCTGCTGATCTCCCACTGTAAGTTATATACAAGCTTAATGAGAAAGTCTGATTTCAATGACCTCAGTTAAAAACAAAACAAAAACAAAAATCCTTATTCATCATTTTTCTGTGTAGCCTTGATTGTAATGCTATGGTCTTAGGATGCCAGAGAGGAAACATGAAATTATAACCAAACAACTACCAGAGAAAACAGACAAGCAGAGACTTTTCAACCCTTAGGGTTTTACAAAGAAAATCCTAAAAATGACACTTTTGTGAAAGGAAGATAATATACATGAACACTGTTTCACATCCAAGTGTTGAGCAGTTTCTCCTGCCTTCTGTGTCAGTGAGATTCCAAAATGTTTTCTGGGCAACATTAGAGGGGTAGGAGGGCATTCAATGTAGGCTTGATTCTACTACATGGCAGTTGAAACTTTGCCCCCCACAATGCCATGATAAGAAGAGTGCATGTCTTCTTAAAGCCTTTATTCTGATAGCCTAGTCATTGCAGATCAGTGTGAGCATGCACCTGCTTGTTCACACTCACACTCATAATGATGTGAGATTTGAGCTTTCAAAGAGAAATGGGTTTAAGTATAAGGCTTTCCCCCAAATAGAATACAAAGAATAAACTCTAGTTTCCAAATGCTGTGATCACAAAATCTGTTAAATATTTTTCGGCATCCACCAGTAATTTTGTGACCCAAAAATTGGATACATGTATTAGTTTGGGACACAATTATATGCAATTCATATGGTAATGAGCAATGTATCCAGGTGACACCTGTCTTAGTCTGGGAGGCTGTAGAAAACTACTTTAAACTAGGTTGCTTATAAGCAGCAAAAATTATTTCTACCAGTTTGGAAGTGAGAAATTCTGAGGTCAAGGCAATGATAAACATACTGTTTGGTAAGGCCTAACTTCACTCATACAAACCATCCTTGCTGTGTTCTGCTGCGCTGGATAGGGTGAGGTATTTTGCATCTCTTTCATTAGAGCACTAAGCCCGTTCCTGACATGTCTCCATAACCTCATCATCAGACAAAGCACTGCCTTCTAAAACCATCACCTTTTCAATGATGATTTCAAATACAGTAACTGTGGCAGAAATGTATTTACAGCATAGCAATGTGTTCACTACAACAAATACAATGTAACTGCTTTATTTTAAAGCCATTTTTATACTTTGTTAAAACATATACATTTATAAAGGAAAGGTATTGTTCATTCTATGTCCTTTTTTTTTTTTCGTTGCTTTTTCAGATCCTAGTAGAATGTCGAATAACAGAGGGAATCAATGTATTTGCTATGATTTTAGTATAGGGGTTAAAAGGTTTTTAAATAAATAAATAAATCTCTTTACATCCTGACTGTAAGCTCTCCCTCCTCTGCTCATAGTCCCACCCTTGCCCCTTCATCTGGCTTCCCACTTCTCAGATAAGGGGCATGCCCCTCCCTACTAACCCACACTAGTCCATCAAGTATTATCAGGACTAATCATATCTTCTTCCCCTGTGGTCTGGGGATGCATCCCTGCCAGGGGGAAGTGACCAAAAAACAGGCAACAGAGTCCGTGTCAGAGAGAGCTCCCTCTCTCCTTTCTAGGGGACCTGCATGACAGCCAAACTACGCATGGGCTACATATGTATAAGGGGCCTAGACTGAGTTCATGCATGGTCCTTGATTGGTTTGTCAGTCTTCTTGAGCTTCCCTAGCCCTAGGTTAGCTGGGACTGTTGGTTTTCTTGCAGAATTTCTGTACCCTCTGAGTCCTTCTATTCCCTGACCCCTCTCCATTCTTCCACAAGGCTCTTTGCACTCTGCCCAGTGTTTGGCTGTGAATCTGTTTCTATCTGCTGCTGGGTGTAGCCTCTTAGAGGACAGGTATGTTAGCCTCTCAGCTGCAAGCATAGCAGATCATCATTAATAGTGTCAGGGGTTGGGTCGAAGTATTTTTGTAGATGGGTTGGTGTTCCCCTCTCTTCGCTAGGAGTTCGGTCTAGTTAGAGGGTAGCCTCTTGAGTCTCTATGACCCTTGCTACTGGGAGTCTCTGTTAGACCCATATCCTCTCAGGAACTTACCTTGTTGTAGGGCTCCATCTTGTCTAAGAGATGCCATTGACCACGGTTTCTCTTCTCTTACAATCCCTCTGTCCTCCTGCTCCCTCCCCCCACATCTAATCTCCATTCTGTTTTATCTCCATGTTCACTCTCTTATTCTCCTCTCTTCAGCGGCTTTTTCTGCCCATTCTATTTCCCCTTTTGAGTGAGACTTAAGTATCCTCTGTTCGGTCTTCTGTGTTACTCATCTTCTTTGAGTCAGTGAATTTTATTATGGTTATTCTATACTATATTGCTAATATGTGCTTATACCATGTGTACATACCATGTGTGTATTTCTTGGTCTGCGTTACCTCACTCAGGATGATCTTTTCTAGTTACATTGATTTGCTTACAAATTTCAAGGCTTCCTTGCTTTTAATAGCTGAGTAGTACTCCATTATGTAAATGTACCACAGTTTCTTAATCCGTTCTTGGGTCGAGGGACACCTGCGTTGTATCCAGTTTCTGAGTATTGTGACAAAAGCTGCTATAAAAATAGTTAAGCAATATCTTTGTTGTATGGTGAGGCATCTTTTTGGTATATATCCAGGAGTGATATAACTAGGTCTTGAGGTAGAGTTAGTACCAATTTTCTGAGAAAGTGCCGGATTGATTTCCAAAGTGGTTGTACAAGTTTTCACTCCCACTAACAATGGAGGAGTGTTTCCCTTTCTCCACATCCTTAACAGCATGTGCTGTTGCTTGAGGTTTTGATGTTAGCCAATTTGATAGGTGTTAAGATGGAGTCTCAGAGTCATGTTAAAAACACATTGAGCATGTCTTTAAGTGCTTCTTGGCCATTTAATTTTCCTCTGTTGACATGGTGAATGAAAATGATGGATTATCCTATGGTGAAGCATCTCTTCTTCCCTGGGATGAAGACTACTTGGTCATTGTGGCTGCTGTTTTTTATACATTCTTAGATTTGGTTTGTGAGTGCTTTATTGAATATTTTTGCATCAATGTTCATGAGGGATATTACTCTGAAATTTTCTTTCTTGATTGGATCTGTGTGTTTAGGTGTCAAGGTGACTATAGTTTCATAGAATGAGTTTGTTAATGTTCCCTCAGTTTCTATTTCATGGAATAGTCCTTGTAGTATTGGTAGTAGCTTTGAAACTCTGGCAAAATTCTGTGCTGAAACCATCTGACCCTCAGCTTTTTTTTTGGTTGGGACACTTTCAATGACTGTTTCTTTTCCTTAAAAGTTATAGGACTATTTGGATTGTTAATCTGATCTTGCTTTAACTTTGGTAAATAGAATCTATCAAGAAAATTTCATTTAGATTTTCTAGTTTCATGGAGTATAGGCTTTTGAAGTAAGACCTAAAGATTCTTTGGATTTCCTCAGTATCTGTCATTATATCCCCCTTTTTATTTCTGATTTTGTTGACTTGAGTACTGTCTCTCTGCCTTTTAGTTTGGCTAAGGTTTTGTCTATCTTGTTGATTTTCTCAAAAACCAGCTTTTAGTTTTGCTGTATTTGTCCTTGTTCTGTTCTTTTGGTTTCTAAGTTACAGATTTCAACTCTGTGTTTGACTATTTCCTGCCTTATTCTTTCCTTTGGTGTGTTTGCTTCTCTTTGTTCTAGAGCTTTCAGATGTGCTGTTGAGTTGCTAATATGTGGTCTCTCCAATTTCTTTATAAATGTCTTAGTGCTATGAACTTTTCTTTTTGTATTGCTGTCATTGTTCCTATAAGTTTTGATATGTTGTACCTTCATTTTTATTGAATTCTAGAAAGCCTTTAATGTATTTCTTTATTTCTTTCTTAACCCAGTGGTCATTGAGTAGAATTGTTCAGTTTCCTTCAGTTTGTAGGCTTTCTGTTATTTCTGTTGTTGTTGAGTTCCCACTTTAGTCCATGTTGGTCTGATAAGGTACTAGGTGTTCTTTCAATCTTTTTGTATCTGTTGTGACCAAGTATATGGCAAATTATTGAGAAGTTTCCATGTGATGCTGAGAAGAATATTCTTTTGTGTTTGGGTGAAATGTTCTTTAGAAAACTGTTATGCCCATTTGATTCATAACATTAGTTAGTTTCTTTTCTTTCTTTCTTTTCTTTTTCTTTCTTTTTTCTTTTTTTATTTCTGTTTAGTTTTTGTCCTGTTGATCAGTCCATTGCTGAGAGTGGGGTGTTGAAGTCTTCTACTATTAAATTATGGGGTTTAATATGTGATTTAAGCTTTACTACTTTTTAAAAATAAATGTGGGTGCCCTTGCTTTTGGGACATAGATGTTCAGAACTGAGACATCATGTTGGTGGATTTTTTTCTTTGATGAGTATGAAGAGCTCTTCCCAATCAATTTTGATTACTTTTGGTTGAAAGTCTATTTTATTAGATAGTTGAATAGCTATTTCTGCTTGTTTCTTGGGTCCATTTGTTTGGAAAACCTCTTTCCAGTCTTTTATTCTGTGGAAATGTCTATCTTTGTTGTGTTTCTTTTATGCAGCAGAATGATGGATCTGGTTTTCACATTCACTCTCATAACCTATGTCTTTTTATTAGGAAATTGAGTCCACTGATGTTGAAAGATAAATGATCAATGTTTAATGATTCCTGTAATTTTGATATTGGTAGTTGTTGGGGGATGGTCTGATGTAATTTGATGCTGATTACTGCTTGCTGTCTCTGATCCAACTTTTGCTGAATAAAAAGCCATCCCACCTGGGCAGAGCAAGAGAGATAGGTGGAGCTAGGAGAGAGAGAGGAATTCTGGGAAGAAGAAAAATGGCCAAAAGGAGAAGGAGAGAGACCTGAAGTAAAGAGAGGAAGGCCACCATGGGTTAGCTGGAGGAGAAGCACATGGCCAGCATTGTGGATGGAGAATCCAGCCCAAATGAAGAACCTGAGCAAGTATATGGGATTATGGATGGGAGGTAGCTTGATAGAATCCATTAGAAGCAGATGGCATGGGATTGAGACAGGGAGCCCATGCTTGAGTCCCTACTGTGGAAAGTAGTTTAGAGGATTGATATCTGCCCTGCCCAAGGTTAACTAAGGCTATTTTAAAATATAACAAGTGTCTGTGTCTTGATTGATTGCTAGCCAGGCCTATAAATAATACTGATAATACATGTAATTTAAAAACAATAGGTAGTTGTAGTGTACAAGTGTGCATTTCCCATCTTTTATTATGCTGATTAGAAATTAATTATTTTATGTGTTTTACTGGTGGTGTAGTTAGCCTTGTTGTGTTGGAATTTTCCTTTCAGTATTCTAAGGATGGTTTTGTAAAAAGATATTGTTTAAATTTGTTTTTTTCATGGAATATCTTGTTTTTTCCATCAATGGTGATTTAATTTTTGATTTTATATTTATGTTTAGGAATAACAATGGTCTACAATTTTATTTATGCTTAATTTTTATTGATTTTATGTGTGCATGTTTGTGAGCATACATGTGACTGGAATGCTTTCTGGACAGGAGATGATTTTAGAAATTGGATCCTTTTTCTACCACATGTGTCCAGTGCGTTGAACTTACTAGTTAACCTGTGGACATGCACCTTTAACTGATGAGTCATCTTGCCTGTCAGGTGTATAAATTTAATTTCTTATGACATTAATTTTCTTTATTTGCCCTGATTTTGGCTTATAGTCTCAAGGAGCTGGACTCCATTTTATGATACTTTAAATATTATCCATGTTATTTATATTTTACACATACAATAATTATCATTAAATATGTTCAATATGAAAGACTGTTTATTTGTCATTACTTAAAATTAATTTTCTTGGACACAAGATAGAGGTGCCTAACACATAATTCATTTGATCAGCAAGACAGCAGTAACTATTCGACAACCCAAGGACCAATCTGAGAACCACAAAACAGCAACACCGGTGATACACAGGTTAGAGAGATTGAAATTTGTGGAGCACAATTGTGTCTGGCCTCTAGTCACTGGGCAAAACCACAAAGTCCATGGTCCCCACAGAAAAGAGCACAGAGCCTCCAAAGGCCATATGTCTGGCCTTTGAATGTACTATGTACTACTATGAATGTAACATTTATATAATTCCTGAGTGTCTCATGGTTCTTTCTGCTATATGTAGTTTGTGTTATTCATGTGTAATAATATAAATGTATATGTAAAAAAGAAACATAAAAATCCAGAAAAAATTCATTTTCTTTAGTTTATATGCAGTTATTTGGATTTTCTTCGATCATTTTTAATAACTTTTTTCCAGAAATTTTGTACATTCTCATTTAATGTATTAAACTTGCTAGCATAAAGTTTTTATAACATTCCTTCAATAGCTGTAGCATCAACATTATAGGCTTTGAGAGATATTTATTAAAAAGGAGATAAATTAAACATTTTCCCTAGTGTCCTCCTTGTTATTTAGTTTCTTTAGGTCTGTGCATTGTTGTGGGGTTGTCCTATATTATGTGGCTAATATATGGCTAATATATGCTTATAAGTGAGTATATACCATACATGTCTTTCTGGATCTGAGTTAACGCACTCAAGATGATCAATTGTAGTTCTGTCCATTTGCCTGCACATTTCAAGATTTCCTTGTTTTTACTATCTGAGTGGTATTCCATTGTGTACATATACCACAGTTTCTTTATCAATTCTTCAGTTGAGAGACATCTAAGTGGTTTCCAGATTCTATGTACTAGGTATAGAGCTGTTATGAACATAGTTGAACAACTGTCCCTGTTGTATGGTGGAACATGTTACAAGTACATACCTAGGAGTATTATAGTTGGGTCTTGAGTAGAACTTATCCCGGTTTTCCAAGAAAGTGCCAGATTGATTTCCAACGTTACTGTACAAGTTTTCACTCCCAGCAGCAATGGAAGAATGTTCCTCTTTCTCCACATCCTTGCCAGCATGTGTTGTCACTTGAAATTTTTATCTTAGCCATTTAGATGGGTGTAAGATGGAATTTCAGAGTCATTTTTATTTTCTTTTCCCTGATGATTAGGGACAGTGAGCATTTCTTTAAGTGTTTCTCGGCCATTCAATGTTAATCTGTTGAGAGTTCTCTGTTTAGTTTTGTACTCCATTTTTAAAAATTGAAGTATTTGATTTGGTGGTGATTAATTTCTTGAGTTCTTTATTGAGTTATTTTGGATATTAGCCTTTGGTCAGATGTAAGGTTGGTGAAGACTTTTTTTCCAGTCGGCAGGCTATTGTTTTGTTCTGTTGACGGTGTCCTTCACCTTATGGAAGCTTTTCAGTTTCATGAGGTCCCATTTATTAATTGTTGATCTTACAGCCTGAGAAATTGATGGTCTCTTCAGGAAGTTGTCTCCTGTGCCAATGATTTCAAAGCTCTTCCTTATTCTTTCCTGTAACAGATCTAGTGTGTCTGGTTTTATGTTGAGGTCTTTCATCAACTTGGACTTGAGTTTTGTGCAGGGTGATAAATAAGGATCTATTTGTATTTTTCTACAAGTAGACATCCAGTTAGATGAGTACCACTTGTTGAAGATGCTATCTTTTTTTCCATTGTATGGTTTTGGCTTCTTTCTCAAAAATCAAGTGTCCATAGAAATGTGGGTTAACTTCTGGTTCTTGATTAGATTCTGTTGGTTCTGTCTGTTTCTAAGCCAGTACCATGGATTAAATACCAGAGGCAGTTGAAGAGAAGGGACAAGGTAGGATCCTACCATTAAGGTCCTCTGAAAGACTCCACTGGGCATGGGATCCAAGCAGAAGCTTAGACTCTCAGCCAATCTTCGGTGTGGAGCTCAGGGAGTCTTATGGAAGACTTGGGGAATAGAGGGACCTGGAGGCATTAGGAGCTCTACAACAAGACCAATGGAACCAACAAATCTGGGTGGAAGAGGTGGTTGTTGCAGAGACTAATGCACCAACCAAAGACCATGCACTGTGAGTACCTAGACCCTCTCCTCAGATAGAAGAGATAGGACAGCACAGTTTCCTTGTGGGTCTCATAATATGGGGAGTAGTGACTACTTCTGATATAAACTCTGGTCCTCGCACATTGCTCACTTTCCCTGGGAGTACAGCCTTGCAGGCCACAGAGGAAGAGGATACAGGCATTCCAGATGAGACTTGATACCTGAGGTCAGATTTTAGGGGAGGATCCCTCCCACTTTTTGAGGACTAGGGGACTGAGGGAGTGTGTATGAGGGAAGGAAGGTGGGACTGGGAGGCTATGTGAGAGGGAGGTACAATTGGGATGTAAAAGGAACAAACAAACAAACAAAAGGTAAAAAATAAAAGAACATCCGTCCCCAAAATAGAAATAAATTTATAAAGCAGAGAAATTTACTCAAGGTTTCTCCACCTTATGTGATGATTTTTAAAAAGCATTTTAAAACACAGGTAGCAATAAAACCTTCCATATTTATAACTTGATAAAAAACAAAACAAACAACCACAAACCAAAAACAACTTCTTCAGAATCCCTTAAACAAGACACAATGTTATACAGAAGTGGATAAAAAGAAAACTTTGTAAAAACTCATGCTTTTCCAACCTGTTTCTCAATTTTCTTCCTATGCAGTAACAGGATTCTTCTAGTTTTATTAAGATCTGGGAGCCCAATTGGGTGAATTTAATAGATCTCTGTACTGCACTCTAGACTTATTAAGTACAGAATGAACTGGTTCATTTTTAAATTGTCAATAGTAAGGGTGGTGTTTTGCCTAAAGTAATCAGCATTTAGTTTATAATGAAGGAAACCAAGACAACTGTCACTGACTCACAACAAAGAAAAGATCAATTGTTTAAATAATCTGTGCATTTTAGCAGCACAAATCCTAATTTGGCATTTTTATATAATTTGAAGGTTTAAAGAAAGTATAATGAATATGCTATGAAATTTGTCTGTATGGAGAATATTTGATTGATTACATAATTCTTGCTTTGAGATATGACTCATATGTGTGCAAATTGTCAGATTCTGCAACCTTACTATAATTAAACAAGCAGGGGATCATTGGAAGTTACATCTCTTTTTTCTCATACATTTTATATGTGCTTATTGTACTTATTAGATGAGAACCCAAGATTATTATATTATCAACGTGATATAAATCACAGTATGAGCTTTCTTTCCTTTGTGATAGATATATTTAAGACTGAAAAAACTTGCTGTTCTAGTTTATGAAACATTTTGTGCTTGAAATTCTACTTAGTTCCAACAGGGATTGGTACAACAAAGCTGAGTCTGGAGAATTGAGTCAGGTGTGGGCCACATCCCACATTAGCTGCTATCTGGATAAGGCCTGTGGGACACCAGGTAGCTTTGGGCTTTAGATCTCTCTCTGCAACACCACATGCGGTGGGAGGAATGGCAGGGGCTTACCAGTTTGGCCCATCTGGGACACAGAGAAGAAGCAAAGGTGAGTTGGACACAGGCAACAACCTGCATTTGCTGATATCTGGATAAAGCCAATGGCCACCGGAGCAGGTTTGAGCTTGGGTCTCTCTCCACCCACCCACTGCTTACCAGCCTGGCCCATCTAGGTCACAGAAAGTGAACCAACAGAGGTGAATTGGGCTTCGGCCACAACACATATTATCCACCATACCAAGGAGATCTGAGGGGCACATGAGCAGCTCTCAGCTCCTGGCTTGAAGCTCTCTCAGCCTGTTCCTCTCCTGCCTGATCCAAATGGGACACAGACAGGGAACTCAAATGAGTTTGCCTTATTTATTAATTAGCCTAGAGTGCTCAACAACAGTATTCCAAGTATTTGGAGGAGTGGCTTTCTGGGTGATGAAGTAAAGGATTGGGACATGGGAAATCAGAAATCATTATAGTGATCCAACAAAGAAGTCACAGTCATAGGGGAGGGGAGTAAAAATGGGAGGGAGGGAGGAATAGGAGGATACATGGGATGGGAGAACAATTAAAATGTAATATGGATAAATTAATAAAATATATTATAAAAAAGAAGCTAGTTCTACATTCATATTACCATTTCAGCAAGAAGGGAGAACTGAGTTGTCCCTCACTGATTGTTCTGAGTTGCAGGGTTTGTGTTCATTAGTCTCTCTTCCTTAAGAGGAGTCAGCCACTTAGGCGGCAGTGTGATCCTAAGTGGTGGGAGCTAGCGACAGAATTGGTATACATTTCTTTCAAGAAAAGCATTCCCGTTCCTGACAAAAAATAGCTGTCCCCACAGCTATTTATGGGCCTACCACAAAGGCATTTAAGCCCTCAATATAAGAGAACTGATTACATTAATTATTACAACAATCACACCTGCTTGAAAAGAAATCCTTCCTAGACTGTGTTTTCAAATAAGACATTCCCTCAGTTTTAGACATATTGTTATCTTTATTTTCTTCCCCACTTTTTTTGTTTAATAATGGTTTAAGAGTATATTAGTCATCACTATTGGACCTTTTGGTTGAGATCAAGTGTACAATTATGTTAATTAATATTTCACCACCATAACAAGATACCTAGCACAAGATACTTATGAAGAAAATGTGTCTTGAGATCATATTTTGGGGGCTGCAAGAGAATGAGATCATTGTCTAGTCCCATTTAAATCAGTGACAGATGGAAAGGGCTGGACTGTATTGCGGGAATGGATAAGTGACTGTACCACTCAGCAACATCTTCAGTTCTTATGTGCTTAGTGGAAAAACAAGCAGATATTATTGGTAATGTTTTATGTTCTTGAGGTAAACATATAACCAAACAACTAACCAAACAAACAAACAAATGAAATTAGAGCAACCACAAATACAACTAAATTAAGAGCATAAAAAATGTTCCATTTTTGTTCATTGTCAGAAAAAGACAGTGAAATTGAGCAATTCATTCTTCAGCATACATCACAATATCTTTTCTATGATTGACAGTGCCTAAAATTAAGAGAATCAAAAAGGGGAACTGTTTCCTGTTTAGTTGTTAGTACCATAAGTACTCACAAGCTATGTGTCAAATAATTAAAAAAATCAAATGGAGACATTGACTTTGATTAAACTTTACAACACTGAGTGAGGAGTAAGAAATTTATATGAAATAAAATTGCAGAAGATTTAGGGTGAACCAGAATTACATATTGATTCAGATGATAGTAAAATGCATATACATGAGCACATCAGTAATTAACTAATATAAATCATTTCCAGTGAATCTCCTTTCTCAAAACACATCTTTGCAGGAAATGTTTAAAGATGCCAAAACATCTTGTCAGCTTCAGCCAGGACAGTAAATATCTGGGTACCCTCGATCAAATGTGTTGTAACAACATCCGCCACCACTCAACAAAGAGTAAGTTGGATATTTGATTCATTCTGATGGTTAGTAAGAAGTCCAGATAATTAAAAATATAGGGTCAAACTGATGGTGGATTATTACCATAAATGATTTGCAATCATCACTGGAAAAACTGAAAACATATTTTATGAGAGTTGAATTGAGAAAAGGCACTAATTAAATGTTTTCTTCCTCCTGAGATAGACTAATGGACCATAGATCAGAATAAGTAGTGTGCAGTTCCAATTTATTTTCAACTAGTTCAGAGAAGACATGAGGGGTGTGTGCGTGTGTGTGTGTGTGTGTGTGTGTGTGTGTGTGTGTGTGTGTGTGTGTCTATGACAGAGAGAGGGTGGCAAAGAAGTGATTTCAGAGTCTACATTGTATGGACTGTTTTGTTTTTTCTTCTAATCTGAAAACTAAACGTCATTGAAAGTAGACATTAAACAGTTACTTAAAGATTAGACTTTCACACCTACTCTGGTGCCTCATATTTGACCAAGTCCCCTGAATGGGGAGACCTGGTGGCACTCAGAGGAAGGATAACAGGATACCAAGAAGAGACTTGATACTCTATGAGCATATACAGGGGGAGGAAATCCCTCTCAGTAACAGTCATAGGGGAGGGGAGTAAGGGGAAAATTGGAGGGAGGGAGGAATGGGAGGATACAAGGGAGGGGATAACCACTGAGATGTAATATGAATAAATTAACAAAACTAAAAAAAAGATTAGGCTGAAGATGTGGCAATAATATACTGATGCCTAGAATGTGCGGGGCTCTTGATTCATCCCAATAATTACAAAACCAACAAATCACATTTATACTGGTGGTCTAAACAAAGGGGCAAAGGGCAGAATAAAAAATGGCTTTTATATAGAAAGGAATTTTTCATATTCATGCCTTAAAATCAGCATCTTATATTTATAGAAAAATAGGGTTGATCAGAGAGTTAACAAATGAAAAAAAGAAATGTAACACAGATTTGTAGGAGTTAGTTAAGATTGTAGATTTCAATTTAATACCTAAGCAGTGGAGGCAAATAAAAATTTAATCAAAGAAATTACAATAAATCCTTAATACAAAGCATTTATTTGGAGTCAGTTTATCTCATTAATTGTTTAGGTCATTGTAATTTATTAATGAGTTGAAACATGCACATATTCTGGTATCACAAGTGTAAACATATCTCCTGTTTGTGTGAAGAAACACCCAAATAAGAGTAGATGTAGTAAATAACTGTAATGATTTATCAGAAACTGATGAATACTCTCAATGAAATAAAGTGCATTTGGGCACTCAGGAGGCTGCATCAAAAGAATTATGACTTCCTAGCTAGTTTGTAGTATACTTTAAGTTCTAATTTAGAACATCCTAGGCTATACAATGAGATCTAGCCTCAAAACAAAATAAGATTAAATAATAAGTCAAGAAAAAATATAAGTAAGGATATGCATAGCAGCACTTTTCTGTGATCCAAGCACATGGATATGGGGGCAGTAAATAGAAAGCCAGTCTGGTCAACATACCAAGTTCCAACCAGACAATACAACACAATGAGATCCTGTTTCAAAAACCTACCAAACAAATCAATAAATAACTAAATGCAGAACTAGAGAAGAAAGCAAAGAACTGGAAGGCATGAGATTGAGGTAAATTGCAATTTTAAATAGAATTTTCAGAGGAGCTTTGTTGCCCAGAATATAGCTCAAAAAGATTGTCTTATAGCAAACGCATATTTTCTTCAGGCTGTGACACTTACCCAATGCACACATATTTAATTGTCCTTAATCCAATCTCTGCCTTTACAAGATTATGTGCTTATAGTGATTTTTATCTTGTGCCATAGACACTAACTATTCTTCAGGGATGTGGTTCTCAAACTTACTAATGCTGTGGCCCTTTAGTACAGTTCCTCATGTTGTGGGGATCCCAACCATAAAATTATTTCATTGCTACTTCATAACTGTAATTTTTCTACTGTTATTAATTATAATGTAAATATCTGCTATACAGGACATCTGATGTGCAACCTCAAAGGGTTTCAATCCACAGCTTGAGAAACACTGCTCTGGGGCTTTATAAAGCTAAATTTTGTTTTTGCAACACAGTGGATGGCTCGGTGTTTGTATTCATCTCTTCTTGCACTTTTTCTGAGATGCTTAGAAATATACTATCCAACTTATAGTTCTGGTGTTTTCCTCAAAGGCTCTAAGTTACTATACAATGAATATTTAAGACTCCATGGTCATAGATGTATCCACTATTCACAATAGTCCAAAAATGGGACCAGTCTTGATAAATAGATAAATCAAAAAGAAAATATGGCACATATCACATTGGAATTCTACTGAGACATTTGGAAGATAATAGATGCATCCATTTAAACATTATCTTATGTAAAGTAAGGCAGATACATAATAAAGGGAAATCTTTAGATCCATGAGTAAACATACAAGTGGATTTTAAAAAACAATTAATTGGCCAAATGTCACCAAGAGGAATTTTTTTTGGACATTTTTATGTTTACTGTTGTCCTTTGTTATTTGTGTAGTCTCCCTGGAGGGGGAGACCTGGTGACACTCAGAGGAACATCTTGTTGTGGAGAAAGTTCTTGCGTCCCTTTATAGATGAGAAAACCATGACTCAGAGAGCCTGTAACTTGACTAAGTCTTACAAAACTAGTATTGCCAGAATCTGATGCAATGTTTTTCACACTGGGACCCTTCATATTTAATCACCATGCTAAGGAATAATATTTACAAATGTGCAAACATGTGTATACATATTAACTTTAATTTGTTAATAATCTGTAGCAAAATAGGATTTATGCCGTATCTCCAGACTAGCAGAGAATTAAAACGGCCAGAAATCCTGTGTTTGGACTAAAGCAATGCTGAGCATGGATAAATTGCCAGTATGAGATCCTTGGTTACACTGCTCTATTAATTTAATAGCAGACTCTGACTTTATTACGGTAAATAACACGTTCATTAAAATATCTATTCATTCATGAATGAAGACAAGAGGCATTAGAAATGCTCTCTACTAGCTCAGCCAACAAAAATGATAGAATCACTTCACTGAATCAGGGAAGGCTGGTAAGCTGGTTTGCAGGGTGGCTCATTCTTTCAGCCTGCTTTGTCTTTGGCATTCATGTCCTCTATGCCTACTTCAGAGGCTAAATAAAGAGAGCTATTTATTTGAGGGAGAGAAAAAAAACTGCAGCGTCTCGGTGGAATCAAGTGATTACAAAGTAATGTGAGTATTCCTGAAAAAGTTTGTTATGGATTGGCTTAGGCTAATCCACCACAGGGAAATTCAGAGCAGGCTTTCATTCGTCTCATAAGAGGACTTCGGGTTCTGAGCAAGGAGGTAAAATGCAAATGCTTTATGAATGTCAGGTAAGTTTCCACAGGCAATTTTGTTCAGGATTCTAATTCTATGGACTTAAGACCATCTGGGGCACTCAAGGATATTTCCTGGTATTCCCACAAAACTAGCCATTATTGTTGGTTAATTAAATTATACCAGAGGGAGATGGATTTAGGAAATGAGACATTCATCTTTAGCTAATTGTTCATCACTCTTGGAGGTCTTTTAGTGGGAGTAGTGATGTTAACACTGCTGTAGGTACAATAGACCATGAGCTATTTGCAGCAGAGAGGTCACTGTAATGATCTGGGCTGTAAGAGCTGGGTGATAATAGCTGCAATGGAGAAAGGACAGATGTGAGAGAAATAACATTTCACCTTCATAGGGCCTGATGATCCTTAATTAAACATAACAATCAGCAGAGAGGAAAGAATGGGTCTACTTCAAGTACATTCATTCACTTATTTAAGAAGTATTTATGAGCCGTTATGTGGCAGGCAGTGAGGTGCAATGCCCATCTCACTGCTTATCTTCTGGAGACTTCAGATACAGGCAGAGCCTTCTGTTGTGTGTGGTTGTAGGCAATTTTCCTGCTGCTAGCGTGACTTTTCCACCCATTGGATATCCAGAATCTGAACTAAGAATCTTCTCCATTTCTATCCACTACTAGTCTCCTTCACTGTCTTCATGGAAAGAACTCAACAAAAATTAAGGTGCCTCGAACGTCTGGCATGCAGTTCACAGATGACTAGCACTGAAATTGCAAAGGCTGGTGAATTTCAAGTAAGGACTGGTGGGTTCTCCAGACTGTTGGGATTCTAATTCCAGAGGAAGCAAATACAAAGAAGAATGCAAACCTCAAGCTAATGAGTACATTGTGCATAAAGTTACTGTAGCCACACTTTAACTAGTGAGGAGCTTCTCTCTTTTGATCTTTCTCCTATTTCATTGGGTGGTCCCTCATGATTTGTTTGCCAGTTTTCTCTCATCAATGTAACTAGTACAATGATTGCTGAGGATAAGGTCTCACTTAAGTCTATCCTTTGTATATACTTATTCTTACAGTTTTCCAAACTCCTGATAATAAATATGATTTGTGAATTGACAATATATAGCTATAGATAAAGATAAATATTGATAGCAAACACACACACACACACACACACACACACACACACACACACACACATATGTAAAATAACCCAAAATATCATGCAGACTCTAGGCTTTGCATTTAACTGGACACTCTTCATGAATATTAGTTAGCAGTTGAAACTTGGCACATGTCATGAGTGGCAAATGATACATCTCTGATCCCTTATCTGCACCCCACAGCCTACAATATAAACAATAGCAAAAACACAGCAAAATTACCTCTGGTCCTCACCAAGATTCTTACATTCCCATTGATAGTGTCCTCTTTCTTGTTGTGAAGGTTGTTCTCTGATCGGTTGTGGTTTTTTTATTTCTTCTGCAATGTGCCCGCATTTATCAATGTAAGCTGTCTACTCCATCTCTAAGGTAGATCCAAAATCTGATTTCTCTTAATGGCCACTCTGGTCCAAGTCACAATTATCTGATGTGTGAACTATTGCAGTCAAATTATAACAGATCTTTATTCATTTGTCATTAGTATCTTCCATAGAGTCCATTCTAAAATGTTCCCAGAGTGGTTTTTCAAATTTAAGGGTTTCAAATGGTTTTTAGTTTATTTTTTAATCTCATGAAAAATAAATCTCCAGGATTTTAGCATAGGCTATGAAGTTCTCTATGTTCAATTCCATGCCATGCCTGACTTTCTCATTACCTGGTCCGTGGGGCATCTTGCATGTCAAATAATTTGAGCAAAAGTGTAAATATGTAAGATAATGTATAGCTTCATTTTCATGAACACCAGAAAGATAATTAGCTGTAACATTTTTAACCTATTTTCTAGTTGCCAAGAAAATTGATTTTCAACCACAAGAATTTCAAGTCAGGGAAATCAGGGAGGTAAAATCACTAAAGGGATAAAAACTTGTCCACTGTCAGTGAGTTTATATTGATCTATGGATTAATTTAAACCTATTTCTTAATATATAGGAGAAAGCCAGGTTTACTTAAATAATCTGAGCTATGTAAATTATTGGTTGCCTAGGAGATACATTATAGTGTCCTCTGTAGGGATGTCAAGAAAAGAAATTGCTTAGTGATAAAAATTTGAAAGGAATGTGGATTGATGCAGTAAACCTTTTCAGATAACTCTACCTTTGCAATGTCTCTCTGAAAGAGGAATTACTTTCCCCTCAAAAGGATGATTATATTGGGCATAAAAGCTAACACTTTGACTAAAATAGCAGTGAAGAGAAAATTGAGTTATTTAAATATTAATTATGCCCAATCTAAGAAAATATTTACACCCCATAAAGTAAGTCAAATAGTTCTTCACCACTTTCATGTGCACTTTAAGCCAAATCATTTAAGATATTTATTTAACATTTACTTGGACAAGTTTGAGGCTAATACTATGATAAATAATCAACATAAATATGCTGTATTTGTGATACCTGAGTATTTTCTGTATTATTCCATGGTATACTATATTACTATATAATATCTAGTATAACAGAGATCAGAGAAACTATAGAGTTCAGTAAGAATTCAATAAAAATTGCTTTTAGGTCTATATAGATGTTTTAAGTTATTAATGATGAGATATGGTTTATATTCAGAGTTTTAGACTTGCCAAGATAGGAAAAATATTTTCTTCAAGGCTGCCAAATACAAATAGCCAAAACACTATGAATTAACATTTATATAATTCCTGATTGTTTCATGTTTTTTCTTGTTGTAGGTAGTTTATTGTATATATATGTAACAATATAAATGTATGCATAAAAATATTAATAAAAATTATAAAAAATTGTAATTGGAGTAGAACTGTTGAGAAATATTGGGTAGGTACTTAGTAAAAATAGCATTTGAGTGATAGATAATACAGTAGACAAACAATGTGAAATGCATAAAACAAGTGGAGAAATTGTGGTAACACAGGCATAACATCAGAAAATCTTAGAACATATAAGGTTACACTAGTGGTCCATTTTGTCCAGTTTAGAAAGCATATGAAGAATTCAGGAGAATGCAAAAGAATGTTGGATCTTATTTATGCGTCCATTCAGTTAGTCTGTGTCTTTTTATTGGAGAATTGAGACCATTGATGTTGAGAGAGATATTAATGACCAGTGACTGTTAAGTTCCTAAATTTTTATATTGGTTACAGTAGAGGGTTTGTGTGGTTGTGTTTTTGTGATGGTGTAGTTATCTATTTCCAGTTTAGTTGTTGTTATAACTTGTCCCTTTGGGGTGGTATTTTCCTTCCAGTAATTCCTGTAAAGCAAGATTTGTGGATAGGTACTGTTTTAATTTGTTTTAGTCATGGAATATTTTGTTTTCTCCATCAATGGTTATTGATAGTTTTGGTGGGTATAGTAGTCTGGTCTGGCATCTGTGGTCTCTTAATGTTTGCAGGACCTCTATACAGGCCCTTCTGGCTTTTATGGTCTCTGCTGAGAAATCAGGTATAATTCTGATAGGTTTGCCATTATATGTTACTTCGCCTTTTTCTCTTGCTGCTTTTAATATGTTTTCTTTGTTCTGTATATTTTGTGTTTTTATTATTATGTGGTGGAAAGATTTTTTTTTCTGCTCTATTCAACAAATGGTGCTGGTCTAAATGGATATCTACATGTAGAAAAATGCAATTTGAACCATATTTGTTACCATGCACAAAACTCAAGTCCAAGTGGATTAAAGACCTCAACATAAAACCAGAGACACTAAATTGTTTAGAAGAAAAAGTAGGGAAGAGCCTGGAATACATTGGCACAGGAGACAACTTCCTGAACAGAACACCAACAGCCCAGACCTTAAGGTCAATAATTAATAAATGAGACTTCATGAGGCTGAGAAGTTTTGTAAGGCAGGAGACACTGTTAACAGAACAAAGCAAAAGCCTACAGACTGGGAAAAGATCTTCACCAACCCTACATCTGACAAAGGTCTAATATCCAAAATATATAAAGAACTCAGGAAATTAAGCACCACCAAACCAAATAACCCAATTGACTCAAAACTAAACAGAGAATTCTCAACAGAGGAATTTCAAATGGCTGAGAAACACTTAAAGAAATGCTCAATGCCTTTAGTCATCAGAGAAATGCAAATTAAAACAACTCTGAGATTCCATCTTACACCCATCAGAACAGCTAAGATCAAAAGTTCAAGTGACACTACATGCTGCCGAGGATGTGGAAAAAGAACACTTCTTCATTGCTGGTGGGAATACAAACCAGTACAGCCACTTTGGAAATCTATGAGGTGCTTTCTCAGAAAACTGGGAATAGAGCTTCCTCAAGACCCAGCTATTCCACTCCTTCTAATATACCCAGAAAATTCTCCACCACACAAAAAGGACATATGCTCAATTGTGTTCGTAGCAGCCTTATTCATAATAGCCAGGACCTGAAAACAGCCTAAATGTCCCTCAGTTGAAGAATGGATAAAGAAACTGTAGTACATTTACACTATGGAATACTACTCAGCTATTAAAAATAAGGAAATCCCGAAAAATTTGGACAAATGGATGGAACTAGACAACTCAGAAGCAGAAAGACTCACATGGTGTACACTCATTTATAATTGGGCACTAGCCCAAAAAACATGTTCCACGAAAGTCTTCACTTAACCAGGAGATTGGGATAGACATGAGGACATCCTACTGAGACTGTAGGTAAGAGAAATATAGGAGAAAGGGAAAATAGAAGGACCCAAAGGGTCCTAGAAACCTACAAGTAGAACATTGTGATGGGTAGATTGGGGCCCAGAGGAATCTGCTCAAACTATTGTATTAACCAAGGACAACATAAATAATAAACATTGAACCCTACCCTGATCTACCCAATTGACAGGACAGTCTCCACTGTTATGTGGAGAGTGGGAACTGACTCTGATATGAACTCTGGTGTCCCATATTTGACCACTGTCTCTTGGTGGGGAGGCTTGATTGCACTCAAAGAAAGAATAAACAGGCTACCAAGATGAGACTTGATAGCCTATGACCATATAGTTGGGGAGGAGGTCCCAATCGGTCTTAGACCTAGGAGAGACATAGGGTGTAATTGAGAGAGAGGAAGAAACAGGAGGATACAAGTGGTGGGATAACAATTGAGTTGTAATCTGAATAAATAATTAAATAAAAAAATAAAAAAGAATAAAATGCAGGAGAGTTACTGCAAAAAGATCATAGCATGGAAGATGAAGTGACTGTGGTTTAATGGGTTAATTCATTTTTATGAATCTTCAATAGCAGGCTACTAAGAAGAGATTTGATATCCTATGAGCATATATAGGGGGAAGAGGTCCTCCTCAGTCACATTCACAGGGGAAGGGAGTAAGGGGAAAATGGGAGGGAGGGAGGAAGGGGAGGATACAAGGGATGGGATAACCATTGAGATGTAATATGAATAAATCTATAAAATATATTTAAAAATTAATCTTCAAATTAGAGAAATCACAAGAGCTGGTTTTAACCCAAGTACACTCTTAACTATGTGGGCACTTAGTTAAGATCACATGCATTTGGGACATCACAATACTTATCTATAAAATAAAGAAGATAATGTGAAAATAAGAGTTTCCTTCCTATTCCAAGAGTCCTTCAAAATGTAAATTCAGGTGCTTTTTTCCCCTCCACATAGTAACATGAGATATTTTGGCAGTTTAATGCTGGAAAAGTTTCTCCCAGAATAGCTCTTCAGTTCAACTCCCTCATTATTACTTTGGTATAATTTTGGGATCTTTGGCTTGCCCTCCTGGCTCTTTCTTGTGTCATTAGCTTCAAGGGGTCATACACAAAATGCAGTTTTAGCCAAGGCCAGAGGGTTTCTTAAATCTGTGTATGCTCTTATTCCTCCTTTGTGATGTTTTAGAAGTCCTTGACTTCAGTCCTCTGGATTCCAAGAGGTCTTAAGCTATGTTCATAAAACAATGTAAATGCTATTATTTTTTCTTAGCCTTCTGGTCCTACACAAACACACACACACACACACACACACACACACACACACACACACACACACTATAAAAACATTTTATTTTGAAAATATCCTATTCAGCTTCTTTTAAATTTGCCAATACATTTGTATTCTCATGTTTTTGAATGAGAACACCAACATGATGTTCAGAAACACAAAGATAAGGTATATTTTTAGCACATCTTAAAATATAGTCAGAAAACTTCTGCTTGGTGATTCGGGTACTACATGTTCTAGTGAAAAAAATATATGTGAAAGATTTTGTACTTAAAATCCAATACTTCTTGTGTCAACTCATAATCCACTATTGCAGTAGTCCAACAGCATTGCTGCTTACTGACAGTAGCAATTGATAGAGTTCTACTAGTACTTGTGAACTGAAAGTTACAAAAGTAAAAAAAGCTGTATTTTCATTAAACATTCCACAAGAAAGATTGATTAGAACATCAATGATTGTAGAATGTTGCAGATATTGAGCCAAATTATATTGGAATATCTTTAACCTTGCTACACAAATATCCATTAATTTACTACTTTTATGTGTACACCGACATCCTTGTAGTAGGGAGGTCCTTTAGGAATGTACACTCTGACCATAGCTTCCAACTCTTAGGTTCTGAATGTTACTAGAGAGCAACTCAGTCCTCAACCAGTACCAGTTTTGCTATAATTGGCTGTCCTAGTTAGATTTTTTCTTTTTATGTCAACTTGTCACAATCCAGGGTCGTGCAAGAAGATGAAACCTCAATTGAGTAAATATTTCATCAGGTTGGCCTGGAGGCAAACTTGTGAGGCATCTTCTTTATTAATGATGAAAAATGCTAGAGTCTAGCCTTTGGTGAGTAATGCCATCCTTAGGAAGGTGGTCCTGGTCGTCAGGATGAATAAGTCACAAGGAACGAGTCAATAAGCGGCACTCCTCCATGTTCTCTATTTTAATTCCTGCCTCCATGTTTCAGCCTTGAGTTTTAGCTTTGAGTTCCTTCCCTGACATTCTTCAGTGGTGGAATGTGACCTAACAGGTGAGAACTGAAATAAAGTTGCTTTTGGTCATAACATTTATCACAGCAATAGGAACTTAACTAAAACACTAGCCTAACTGTTGTCCCCAGCAATGTACTAGAAAAATGCCTTGATACATGACATTCATTCTTCTGTTACTATAAAAACTCCAGAAGGCTATTACCACATTGGAAGACAGGTTTTGGGAGATAACCTGCATCTGTTTTCCTCAGGCATGGTCAATCGTATCTGGCTCCAGAACAAACTGCCTCATTTACTTTAAGATGAGATAGATCAACATTTGTGCAGTAGCACATGTAAGTCAATTTCTCCTTCTTTTTGCACAGTGCATCACATCATCTGTTCTACATTAGGAATCTTGTAAATATAGATACAATAAAGGCATCAAAGTGGTGAAGGAGTGAGACTCTGTGCCTGGCTCTATTTGCTGATGTTTCCCCTGAGCTATTGTTCAATAATATACTGTTTAATTTCCAGAAATTTTGGAGTTTTCTAGATTTCCTTTGGCTTTTGATTTAGGAGTTCATTTTATTGTGATCTACTAAAATACCTGGTGTGCCTTTATTAATCTTCACTTCTTAAAATTTTCTTTACCATCTAACATATGATCTTCCATAGAAAGTATTGCTTACATGTTTGAGAATAATTTGTATTTTTCTAGGTAGAGAAATACTTTTGTTTAAGCTTCTTGAATGTGGGTGTTTACTGTCTTCTCTAAACTTGAAGTTTTAACAAAAGATTTATTTACTTATCCACATCTTGATTACATGCAAGTACATGCATCACATGTATTCCTGGGACCCTTTGTAGTCAGAATAAGACACTCAATCCTCAGGAACTGGAGTTATGACTTGTGTATGGAGTTATGGTTTTGTGCTTCCACGTAGATGCTCAAAATAAATTGAAGTCCTTTGACAGCTTAGTTAATGTTCTTAACCAAATGTGACAAGATTTAATGTTAATAGTTTTGAAACAGTATTTTAAACTCTGGTATGTCCCTTTTCTTCTCAGATTATATTTGTGTGTATTTTCTGTGTGATATTGTGACTTCAATTCCATCATCTGTTTTCCTTATTATCCTTTTCTATCTACTCTTGCTGAATTATTTCAAGTAATCTATAGCAGAGTTCATTTACACTTTTTATATTTAATCAAGTGTTATATAAAAATCCTACAGTAAGCTTTTAAAACAAGTTAACTGATTTCTCGTCTCTGAAAGTTCTGTACACATCTCTTTCTGATTCCTAACTCTTTATTAATTTATTTATTCACTTTACATCACAGTTGTAGCCCTTCTCCCTCCTCAACTCATATTCCAACTCTCCCCTCATCCCCTTCCCCTATTCCTTAGAAAGGAACGGTCCCTACAAGCTCATCAAGCTGCATCAGGACTGAGTTCATCCTCTTTTGCTATGACCTGGCTAGGCAGTCTTGCCAGAGGGAAGTGATACAAACAAACAAACAAACAAAAACAGGCAACAGAGTTCATGTCAGAGACATCTCCCATTCTCCTTAGTAATAGACTCACATGAAGCTTGAGCTGCCCATCAGCTATAGATAGAGGACCTAGATCTATGCATGGTACTTGGTTGGTACTTCAGATTCTACAGGACCCTCTGAGCCCTGGTTAATTGGGTCTGTTGGTTGTTTTATAGAGCTCCTGTTACCTACTGGTCATTTTTTTCCTTCTCCTATCTTTTCCACAAGACTCTGTACACTTTGTCCAGTGTTTGTCTTTGAGTCTCAGCATTTGTTTTGAAGTGCTGCTAGATGGAGCTTCTCAGAGAATAACTCTGATAGGTTCCTGTCTGTAAGCCTAGCAGAGTATCATTAATAGTGTCATGGATTGGTTCTCTTCCAAGGGGTGGGTCATGGGCTGGGCCAGGCATTGGTTGGACATTCCCTCACTCTGCTCTATCTGTTCTATTTTTATACCTGCACGTCTGGTAGGCAGGGAAAGTTTTGGATTAAAGTGTTGTGGGTGGGTTGGCATTCTCCTCCATCCACTTGAAGTCTTGTCTAGCTAAAGGATATCATCTTCTGACTCCATGACCCCTATTTTTAGGAGCCTCAACTATAGTCCCCCTAATAACCTACCAGAGGAATTTGTAATTCTTTATCCCAGCACTCAAGGAGGCAGAGGCAGATGGATCACTGTGAGTTTGAGGCGAACCTTGTCCACAAAGAGAGTCCAGGACAGCCAAGGTTACACAGAGAAACCCTGTCTCGAAAAAAAAAAATCCTAACTCTTTATTCACAGTCTCCCTTTCATTGTTCTGTTAATTGTTCATTTTGATGATGGTTATATTAATTCTAAAGTTCTTTAAAATTTATTATTATTGTTGTTTTTATTATTTCTGTTATTATAGTGTAGTATGTGTGATATACATTGGTGGATGTATGTGGAAGTTAGAAGACATTATTTTCAGGAACTGATTCTTTGTAGGTAGCTATGCTTGGATGCAAGTAGCCTGACCATCTGAGCCATTTGCCCACCCTGAGTTCTTTGTCAGGTAATTTATACACCTTCATTTTCATAAGGTCGGCTTATAGAGAGTTGATGTGCTGTTTTGAGTGCAACAAGCTTCCTTATTTCTTAGTATGTCTTATAAATTTAGTTGAGCTCTACATATTTGTGGTCCTTCCCCTCCCCATGCCCCATTTTGAAGTGCTGTGAATAAAGTACTTTTTCTTGTATCAGTCATGTATGTTCTGTCTGCTTCATCAAGCCTTCTGTCCCAGTCCTGTGCCCTGCTTTGGTCTCAGAAAGATCTTTACCATAGACTTTACCAAACTCTCAAAAAGACTTGTAGAAGCTCTTCAGCATTTTCTACATATGTGCCATGTTTCTACATGTTCTTAAACCTCCTCAAATCAGTGATTAGTTGACTATTCTTTCAGAAACATACTTTCTTGCTTCCTTCATATCTTTGTACATCAGATTGCATGAAACTTCATTGTTTAGACTTTTTTTGTCCTCAGTACCTTGAAATGTCACTGAAAAAGTTGCAAAGTGCTTCAAGACAGACACTGACATTAGTTTCTTAGGTGATTCTGCACTTGAACATGGCTTTAAAAATACTCTACTTTTCTCTTTTCTCTTTAAAGATGAGGCCCTGAGTTGTCTCAACACAGGCTATTGTCCTACAGTTTCCACAGAGCAACAGAAAGCTACCAAAGTTGCATTTATTCTTAAAGGCTCCCAATCACTAATATTATACTATGTCCCATCAAACTTCTCAAGGTACAGAAAGAAAATATTCCCTCAGTCAGCCTTCCAAAATGCCAGATAATGCATGGTTTAACTTTCTCCTCCCACGGAGGAGCAAAGAGCTGTTTTCTTGTTTTATTTTCTCTCTACAAAGATTTTAAACTGACAGAAAAGAGAAAGGACTATGGCTAGGCTGCTCAAGATACTTTTATTATTTCCTTCTTTGTTACTCTAAATCCATGTTTTCTTGGGCAGAACTGAGGTTTGGGTTAGCAAGGATCCTTTAGACTCCTTTACAAAGTTTAAATGTCAGACTCAATTTATAGTCATTTTTCCCCCTCCAGAGGGAAACCAAGAGCTGAGGGTTGTTCTTGAGTGTGACTGTGCTGGGTTTGTGGCAATGATTATTGTAAGTGCTATCTTTCTGTGGATGCTGGTGTGGCCAGCTGGTTTCTGTAATTTTTTTCTGTAATTAACTGTAATTTTTCTACTGTTATAAATTTTAATGTAGATGTCTGATATGCAGGATATCTGCTATGTGATCCCCTAAGAAGCTGCAATTCACAGGTTGAGAGCTGCTCTCTCAAACACTTTTGGGATACATATGTATGCTACTTTATGAACGAATACACTTCATCTTAGTTGCTTCAAAGGAAATACAGAAAAAGAGGAATTCTGACACAGAATTCTTGGTAAGATATTAAATATTGTTCCTAGGGATGCACTTGGCTATATTTTGTTCCATTAAAAGCCATAACAGCATCTAATATCTCAAGACTTCAGAATGTGATCTTTTGGGGGGTATTGGGCTGACACATATATGATTAGTTGAAATATAGTCATATAAAAATGAACAGGTTCTCAATTCACAATGCCTAGTGCCACTTTTAAAGGAGTATAAGATGCAGAGACAGAGCACAGAGAATATGCTCAGGGAACACAGAAGCAGGAACTAGAGTTAATCACTTGCATGTCATGGATTTGAGAAGATGAGTGGATGTACCAGAATCCAAGGCAGAATATGAAATACTTTCACCCTGCCACTTTGCAGGAATGTGTATTTCTAATGGTATCATAATTTTCGTCTTATCACATGTAGTTCTGTTTAATAAAAAAAAACAATCAAGCATAATAAACAACAGAGATCTGTCATTTTAAGCTATCTCATTTAGTGAGACCTTGTTTAGAGAGGTTTCAGGAAACAGAATGGCATCACACACGAAGCAATCAAAAATAAAGACATTGGTGGTGTATGGTTAAACAGGACATGAACTGTAGAAAGCTAGCTGGAAAACTATTCACAGAGTATTTTCAAGTGAGGTGAATTTTGCACCCTTAGACAATCACGACAAACACATTATATTCTGTTTTGTGGGCTGCTGAGCACAAACCAGCTTGTTAAGTCATCAGTCACTCTCAAATGTACAGTAATGGAAGCAAAAGACAACATGTTATTTGCTCAAAAACTTCTGGCTTTCAATTGAACAATGGAAGAGTTAAATAACAGCTTATATGTTCCTGCTTTCCGCTCTGCTGCCTGATTTCTCATTCTTATGTCAATATAATAAGAGCTTCCTGGACACTATTGATGGTGGTGATATGACTCAAGGGAAAGTGCCTAGTGATGAAACAGAAAAGAAAAAAGAAAATTAAATGTATTGGCACAAAGTAAGCCCAACGGAATTCATCCAAGTTTTCATTGATTGCAAAATCTATATGTGAAACTCTGGTTGCATAGTGAACAACCAGTTGGGAGAAAAAAGTGAAAAATTCCCAAAACCACATGATCATGAATATATCTATCTATTTATTTATGTATTTTGCAGCCCTGGATTCTAAGTATCAGATAGTGTGCATTGCATTTATCAACTCTTGGTTAGATCAAGTTAAATGGTTATCACTGATCAGTGAAATAACTCCTGAAAGTTTGCAACTTGTGTATGTATCATGATTGCTTATAGATCACTGCAAACAGAAATGCTTGAATGCTTACAGACATTTCCCTGCAGAAATATCCTGTCATTTTCACACTGCCTCTTTTATACTTGAGTATGGCTTTTAAAGACCTTTCTGTGTATCTATCAGTCATTTACAAGTAATAAGTTAATATTGGCTTTCCAAGTGCAATCCAATCACATAGCTTTCAGACAAATGAGAGCAGCTACAGTTAAGTGATAATATAAAATTCCAGAAATAGGTGTGATTTAAAAGTTTCTGTATTGTTTTGTTTGTTTGCTAGTATTAAGTCCTGCTCTTTCTGGAATGCCACATTTCCCCAGTTATCTAGTCAAAGACATCAGGGGCAAACCCAGATAGCAAAAAAACTTATGGGTACATTATACTTCACATTATACAATGATATGTCATCTCCCCTTTAAAAGCCTTTTATTTTATCTGCACAGTAACGGCTTTTTACTTATGTATATAGTGGTAGGGACAGAATAAAATATGTCTTTCATCTTTCTGAAAAAGAGTACTCCTCTTATTTTTCAATTGATTGCTCTACAGTCCACTTATGACCTTCTACCTACTTCAATTCCAGTTAGTTTTTTTTTTTTACCACTTTATTTATAAAAATGGAATTGCTTCCACTTCTTCTTGCCTTTTGTCTTTTTGTGTTATTACTTTCACTACTATTTATGTATTGGACATTAAATTACATAATTATTTTCACTCTAAACCAATTTCAGGAAAAGTTGAAAGTGGACATAAGTGGTCCATTTGTTTATTCTTTGATTTTTTTACTCCTTTGTGTAAATGTTTATATTCCCCTAGTTTCAGTTTTCTTGCGTTTGAAACATTTCCCTCACTTAATTAACTGCAGATGTTTTATGATACTCCCTCTCAGGTATTACTCCTCCAAGTGTTTTCTGCTTTCAACCTCTTTTTTACAAGGATATTTTCGCTGGGTAAAGGAAGGATTTGTTCCAATGCCTCTGGCTTCTTATGTTGTTTATAAAGAGAAATTCTTTATTTACTCCTTTGAACCACTCAGTCTGCATTGGATTTCTTTGCTGTGCATGCTTTGATGATCTTATTTATGTTGTAACGGTACAAATAATAAATGTTATCCTGACATTTTCATACAAGTATATCACATAGTGTGAAAATATTTAATTTCTACAACTCCTGTTTTTCCCCTCTGCTCCTATTAAGCTGTGCACACTATTTCTACTAGTTTTCCTTCCATTGTCACGTTTTTGTCTTTTGTGTCACCTCTGAGCCTTAATTATGGTTCCTTATAAGAATGTGAGCAAGAGAGATCTTCTCATGTCTATATTACTTAGGATATATTTTAATTTCTGCTTTGGTTTTTGTTGGCTTCCTTGTCCTTGCATATTGTCTTAAGAACTTAAGAAAATTAAGATGTAAATTTAAAACTCAGTTATTCAACTAGAGAGCCTTACAAATAGAATGAATCAAACAGAATATAGAATATCAAGACTCATAGTTAAAGCAGAGGTCATAGATATCCATGAAAAGAATATGGAAACTTTAAGAAAATGCAGGAAAGGAGCACACAGGAATTTTGAGATACTATGGAAAAAAAACAAATCATCAAATTATAGGCATTAACAAGGGAGAAAAATCCTAAGTCAATGCCAAAGATTACATCTTCAACTAGATCATAGAAGAAAACTATTCCCAACCAAGGCAAAACATAGCCATACAGATATAAAAAGTGTACAGAACACCAAATTGAAAGACCAGAAAAGAAAATTAACATAATATATCATAGTTAAAACACTAAGTATATGGGACAGAGAAAATATTGAAAGTAGCAAGAAAAAAAATAACATAAGTCATAGATAAGCAGACATTCATCAGAATAACAGTTGATTTCTGAATAGAAACTTTGAAAGACAGAAGATCCAGAGCAATATATTCCAAACCCTAAAGACACTCAGGTAACTATTGACCATAATTGAAGGAGAGAGGAAAAAATTCATTGCCTTAAACAGTGTAAAACATTTACACCATACAAATCAAACATAAATAAAGTATAAAAAGCAGTATTTTAACTGAAGAGAAGAATGAGCATTGCAAGGAGACTGAAAATAATATGAAATCATAATTAATAAAACACAAAGGACCACTGAGAAAACAAATATCAACAATCAATATGATGACCACAACACGCATACTTCAATACTAGATTTAAATATTAGTGTCCTAAATTCCCCAATTAAACTACACAAGAAACAATATCCATATCTTTTGTCTACAAGAAACACACCTTAATTTAAAAAATAGACACCGCCTTAGACTAACAGGATAGAAAATAGCATCCTATTCAAATGATACCAGGAAGCAAGCAGAGGTCACTATCATAATAACTGATAAAATAGATTTCAGACTAAAACTATTCAGAATAGTGGCATTTTATTCTAACCAGGGAATAATTAAATAAGAAGACATTATATCCTGAATATATCTGCACCAAAATCTGGTTCATTCATTTTCATACAAAAATACTACTAGATTTGAAGACATAGATTAATATGAATTCATCATTATAGTAACTTCAATATCCTACTTTCTACAATAGACAGCTTATCTGAAATACTCCATGTGACAGATCAAAGTGACTCCATTTTGCTTAAAACCTCCATTTCGTACTTGAGTGACCTAGTCCTGAGCTTCAGATGCAGGAAAAAACACAGAATATATGCTTGATACAAACGTAGAATAACCAATCAGCTAGAAACAAGAAAGTACCCAAAGTACAGATGCTTTCTCAGATTTTCTAAAAGTTAGCCATTTGTAGTTTGGCACAGGACTCAAACCAGTCAGTTTAAAGGGCGATATTCCCCTACAAATATCACCCAATGAGATTTTTGCCAGGCTGAAAATTCCCTTGCTTGTTTGCTGAAATGTATAAAAATCCCTCTCTCCATGGGCTCAGGGCCTCACATCTGAGAACCACTGGGTTGGCGAAGGAGTAGACCCAAGGTCAAGCTTGTAATAAAGACCCTTGTGCATTTGCACTGAAATCAGACCCATATCTATTACCTTTCACACATATACAAAATAACTCCAAGTGGATCTCAAAACACTGAGACGTCTAAAAGAAAATATTAGTAGTGCCCTATTTGATATAGGTGTATCAGATGACTTTCTTAGAAGGACTCTCTTTGCCCAAGATTAAGGACAATTGACATATGGGACCAAATATAAACAAAGTGTTTGAGTACAGTAAAGAAACAATCAAACTTGTGAAGAGAAAGGCCATAAATCAGAGAGAATCTTTTTCCAGCAATAGATATGACAGAGGATTAATATTTAGAATATATAAAGAATTCACAACTTACAAAATAAATAATACTCTTAAAATGGAATTAGGACTTGAAAATGAGTTCTCAAAAAACGGAAGAATATGGCTAAGAAATATCTCAAAAAATGTTCAAAATCCCTAGCAATTAGGGAACTGCATATTAAAACAGCCTTAAGATTTTGTCTTTCTGCAATCAAATTATAAAGTTAAGCATATTAACTGACAAAAATGCTGTATGGGTTGTGGGGAGAATGAACCTCCCAATCACTGTGGGCGAGATTTCAAACTGGTGCAGCCACTATGGAAAACAGTGTCTAGAATTCTCAAAAGTCTAAAAATAAACTTATCAGGTAACCTAGCTCCTTGGCATATTATCAAAGGACTTGACATCCCACTCCACATATATTTTCTCAGTCACGCTCATTGCTGCTTTATTAATGATAGCTAGGAAATGGAAACAAATTAAATGGACTTGAACTGAAAATGGAAAAAGAAAATGTGCTATTTTCCAAAATATGGGATACCATTCAGCTGTGAGGAAAAATAAAATCATGAGCTTTGCAGATAAATGCATGGATGTAGAAAAGATCATACGGAATGAGGCAATCCAAACTCACAAAGACAGGCATCACATGTTCTTTCCCAATGCAGGCGCTTAGCACCAACTCAACAGATGTGAACACAATTGCTGAGGAACATAGGAAAGTAAAAAGGGACTTTTGGTGGAATAGCTGTGTGTGGCAGCAATAGAGAAGGCCCAGCAGGGTGCAAGTGATCTGAACTCGGAAGAGGAAGGGTCACTAAAATGAGAGGAGAGGGAGACACAGAAGGAGGGAAGAGTTTATATTAATAGTAAAGATGTCTGAAAGACTTATACAGAATTACACTGATAACTACATTCTAAAAAATTCTACAATAAAAATAATTTTGTATAAACATACATATAATTTAAATGAAAATTTCTCATCTAGGTTTACAATGCTCCCACCAGGAGCCAAAAACCGCTTTACAAAAAAACTCCAATACCAGGCGTGAGAAATACTTATTTGTCAGGATTGCCCAAGAGACTAACAAAACATACAGGTAATTCTTGCTTTTGGTTGTCTCCTGGAATTGGAGGATAAATCACTTTTGCTGAAGACACCATGCACTTCAAAACATAGTGCAGAGGCACCTGAGATTGAACTGACTTGAATATCTCCTTCTTGAGAACAAAATTCCATGGTACCAGAAGATGCCACGCATGCTTTTAAAGGAGAGAAGCAATTAACAATCCTACTCGGCTATGACATCTATGTGACAAACCACACCAATGACTAGCATTGAATGATAACCTTAACAGCATGGGTAGTAGCATGTATACATGGGTAGTAAATAAACAGCAGGAGCTCTCTAATTGGACTTAAGATGTTCTTATGAAGCAGGAAATATTGTCTGATACTGGACAGACAACTACAGAGGGCTAGGCATGTCATGGATCTTGGAGGAGATGCTACAACCACAATTTTACTAGACCAGCACAATCTCTATATTTGAAGTATCTGTCTCTATACAAACAGATAAGTTTAGTCCTCACTTTTCATCAGTGACTCTTTTATTTGCAACAAATAGAGACCACCACAGAAAACCACAACCAATCAATGATGAAACGATGTGAACTCTAGTACACGTACAGAGCAACGCTTATACCTAAGGCTCAGCGAACATTGTACAAGAGGAGGCAGAATCATTGTAAGAGTGAGAGGATCAGGGACCTTACTGTGAGACTATCTCTCCCAATGATGGCAGAAGCTGTAGCCATGAAGTTTTGCTAATTTGACTTCCAAAATATAAACTAAAAAAAAAAAAAGTACAACAGCAATAGACTTGCCAAAGTGGACAGAGGTAAACTCACAAGGCTCCAACACCGCAAAGAGAGCTACAGGATATTAGGAAGGGTTTGGAGTGGAGAAATACAGAAGAGCACATCAATTTGTTATCTAGTACCAAATGCACAGTCCTGACAGTACACATTTAAGTAATATCATACAGACTGACGATATTATATTTAGGAATATATAAATATATACACACATACATATATGCATGCAACAATTTTTAAGGAGGCCATTAATTTGAAAGAGTACATGGATGAGTATATGGCAAGACTTGAAGGGAGGAAAAGGAAAGGAGAAATAATGTATATTATAATCTCAAAAATAAAAGAAAAATAATTAAACCCTTAAACAATTGTCTCAGTGAATGCTTGCAGAGATTTACAGAGTTTGTGATCAGTGTAGGTCCATTGCCCTTCCTACTTCTTTCTTCTAAGTGCAGCCACATGTTGTTCTGTGTGCTCCGTACCAGGTGCTCCCTCCACTGCATGATCATCCTGACCGTATCTTGGTTAGGACTTGTCTCCAGGCAAAATCACAGACAAGCTCTGTTATCTGTTAGTCTATTTGAAAAGAGAGAGAGAGATTGAAGTTCTGATATGCTGAATTACAGAAACGCTGAAAATTTTAATTTTATGTATTTTACTTAGTTTAATGTCATTTATAATGAAAGTTCAATAGTTCAGGAGTTATCCCTTTGTTCTCAGAAGTAGAATTGTATTATCTATTTATTTAAATTCATGTACATCAATTCCATTTAAAATTTCTTATAATCCTAATTTCATGTTTCTTTATGGATAATATTAATCTTTATTATAATTCTTTTTTTCTTTATTTCTAATTTCATGAATTAAAATTTGTATTTAAAGGAGGTGTAGCCCTACTACCCGTAGCTGCTAGGCTGCCTGTGGTCCAGATTCCTGTCTTCAGTGCACTGAGAGCTCTGATGGTGTTAGTGGAATTTTGAGGTAAGAGTTGTTTAAATGTTCCTTACTCTATACTTATAGAGAACGTTATTCTGTTACAATATACACAACAAGTATGATCAAAGGTAAGAGATTTAGTATGCAGTGATGATTTTGAAGTCCTCTCATTGTCCTGCACAATCAGTATACCTCCCACCTTCTCAAGAGTAAGTACAACTTTGATCTAATAAATTCTTTATTAATATTACTTGTAGCCATTTAAACATTTTTCTGAGTGATATAGTTAACATTTCCCTCTTTGAAAAGATTTATTGTGTATTTTATATGTATGTATGTATACATGATTATAATCATGTATAAAATATAGACAGAGGCACCCCTGGAGTCCAGAAGAAAGTATCAAATCATCTGGATTTCTAGGTAATTATGAGCTGCATATGTGGGTACAGGAAACCAATCCTGAGTCCTCTTATAAAACAGCAAGTTGACTTAACAAGCTTGAGTTGTCATCTCTCCAGCCTCAAATTTTCCCAAATTCCATACTATTTATATTTGTATGCTGTTGAGATTGGTGTGTGCACCTGTATAATATGCATGGTGAATAAAAATGAATTTGAGCTGTGTGTGAACTTATGTGCACATGCTGAAGCCAGAGCAGAACTTTGATGCGTTTCTCCACTGCTGTCTGCCTCATTGTCTTTCAATAGGAAGCTGAAGGATCTTCTATCTCCACCCCTCCATGATGGGGATACAGGCACATGCTGCCAGGCCCAACTTTTCATCTGGGTCCAGGGAACATAAGCTCAGATCCTATTCCTTGCAGTGCTATGTCCTTAATCACTTAGATCGTTTTTATTGTATTAATTGTGGATTTGCTTTGCTCTTGTTTTTGCATGTTCCATCTCATGTGTTGTATGTTGTTCTAAGCCATTAATGTTGATGCGTGACTCTGGGTTCACATCAATGTCAGATACATGAAAAAAGTGATCTAGTACACATATATGAGATGATCCTCTTCCTTTCCTCTCACATAGGTATGTGGGATACTTCTGAAATCTCTGATATATTAATTAGCCAATGTTTATAAAAATACTTTATTTGCATCAACATTACATTCTTAATTAAAGTTATAAAAATTAATATCTGATAGTACACATTGTCCAAGCCATGTTCACTATGTTAGCATTATCTCTTCTGTTCTTTGGCCTCTGAATTTCATTACAGATTTTAGAATCATCTTGGCGAGTTTTATAGAAATTATAAAAAAGGATGTTTGTGATTCTTCTTATTCTATTAATCAATTATGAAAATTTATTATCTTTAACACATTTAATGTGTTATCTTTAATACATTTTATTTAAAGATATGTCCATTTAGTCAGGTCTTGGAGTATTGGCTATAGCAGTATTTTGTGATGAAGTTTGCTTTCTCTAAATTTATCTTATTCCAAGGTAGTTAACCTTATTATGACATTTCCATTATAGCAGAAATCATTTTAAGGTTTATTATTGGTTGTCTATACACGGAAACAAAGTTGTTAGTTGTGTAAAACCATTACATTCATTAATATTTTTAAATCTAATGTCTGCTTTTATTTTTCAAATTATGTGTATATATTGATGTGTTTGTGTGTCTGTGTGATTGTATTAACATGTATGTGGGTATCTTTAGTTCAGAAGAACATCACACTCCTTGAAAGTGGAGTTACAGCCTCTTTTATACTGGCTGATGTGGGTGTTGGAAGCCCAGCTCTGGTCTACAGCAGGAGAACAGACACCTTTAACATCTGAGCCTAACTCTGTGACCCCGTGTTTGGTAATCTTACAAAAATTAATTTGCAATTTCTAGAAGTTTCTAAAAATAAATTAATTGCTTTTATTTCTGTGTGGACATTGCTGTCATCTTTGACTGCTGGAAATTCCATTTTTTCTATCTAATCACTAGGTCTTTTAACGTTTTCCTTTTGATTTTGTTATATAACTGCGGGAGCTAAAATTAATGTTACAGGGTTGTTAGCAAACATCCTGTCTCTGAGGAAAGCATTTTTCTAGTAATGTGACATCTGCTAAGATTGTTTGTAGATATAATTATCAAGGTCATATTTGAGAAATTTATGCATATTCTTAGATGTAACTCTGATGGAAAATAATTTACTTATTTAAAATAATCTAGTCTTGCAAAATTTATCATTCAGTTACAATATTAACTCAATTTTCCTTTATATGCTTATATCAGCTTATATTTGTATGTGTCATATCTTATAACTTACTTGATAATCTTTTCCTATTTTCTCCATCTCCTTCATATCTAGATTTTTAATCATTCTATTTTCCTATGTTTATGTTTCCTATATATAAGAAATCCAAGCACCAAATACTAGGTCTTCTGTAGCACTAAGTGGTGACATCATTGCCTTCTCTGGCTCTACATTCACAATAGTAGGAGTCCTGCTCTCTCCTGTAATTCCAGACACCCAGTTGTCCTCAGGATCACTCAGAAGAAATACCCTATCTCTATTGCCTCCTTAACCTGAGCTCCAGGGGCCTAAGGCTGATTTTAAATGCAGAAAACATTATGTACATGGCTTAATCTTTGCATGTATACTATATTGCCTATGTCTGTTTATCCTGTAAATGTTTAAAATGTTTTATTTTGTTTTCATATTTTGGTATCCATATATTATTTTTCTATCCAATTTTCATCTCTTCTTGGAAAATATGGGTATCTTATAAATTACAATTTTAATTCCTACCCACTTATCATTTTTATACTTTGTTTCTAGTGCGTAAATTTGCATCAGTTCACAGCAAAATGATAAGGGCTCAGATGCCAGTGGTGTCAGTAGAGAATTGTATCAACTTGATCTGTTTTCAAGCACTGTGATTGTTATTGAGTGTGAGAAGAAGATGACTAAAAGTTCAAAAATATCAGAATATTATCCCCCAGTCTTCTGGTTTGAGGACCTTGATATACTTGCTGCTATTGATTTGTGTAGAAGGAAGGAGAAGAGAAATGGGCATTGTCATTCAGAGTTTACTCTGAACATGTAGAGATGAAGTGTTACTGGGACAAATAAACATATCCAGAAAGTTGTTGTACACAAGACTCAGTAGAAAAACCTGTAATAAGGATGAAATCAGGTATCATCGGTGTAATAAAAGTGTTACAACACATATTCTTATGTGAAGGATTTACTCAAAGCACTAGTTTCTCACACAGCCAGCTACATATATTCACTAGTTTTGACTCTGGTGACTCAGCGCCCCGTCCTCAGTACACAGGTCTTACAATGCAAAGTTATTTGTTTGTTTTCTTCATAACCTATCTTTTAAAACCATTTTCATGTAAAGGAATGAAGAATCCTCATAAGGTATGAGGTGCCCCAGTGGGCACTGCTTGAGACATTGTTAATTTACTGCTGTGAGATACAGCAGGAACTTAGAGCCATGGCCTGGATCTGTGCATCTCACTCCTTGGGCTTTATCTAAACACACCTCACATATACCACTTTGTTTTTATATAGAAACTCAAAGATTGTGTAAACCCTTACTTCATAATTCACAGCATTTCTAGGGAGCAGACCTATGATAAATATGAGTATCTATACTGACAAGGATATAATAACCACATGAGTTGTAAAAATGAGTAAAATGAAACCTTAGCATAGATTAAGGTTTAGATTCTAAAATGGACCATGAAATGCACCCTACTGTACTTCCTTATACTCAGATCTTCACTAGTTGACTAACAACATTTACTGAATCAATAGGTTTCTTTTCAAAGCAATGTTTAATAAATATGGGATATACTTATGAGCCAAGAACTAGAGCAAAGAAGTACCATGAAGTTGAATGCTGATATTATCAGTGCAACTTTACTCTTGGTGTGTGAGTGAAAATAGTGTAGAACTCCAAAGGTGTGTGTAACCATAATAGATACTTTCAGAAGCCCTCTCCTAAGAAGTGGAAAAGACAGAATGTATTTGTACAGAAATAGAAACACAAGTGTCTGAGCAGAAAAAAAAATATACCTGATCCCCTGTGGTTGAACACAATGTGTCTCTTTTAACTACTAAAATACGACATAATAGTGTACGCTTCAAAGCTAGACTTCATCTCCCTGTACTATAAGTTATTGCAATCATTCAATAAGACAGACTCAGAACAACTGGAACTGAGGCTTTGTGTATCTTCCTGAGAGGGTCTGGCACTTAAGCTGGTTCCCTGCGCTGCTTTCCATTCTCAATATGCAGAGGAGCTGCTTGCCTGGCTAGTGCTGTGCTTGTTTGCTGAAATCTGCCCCCGGACTGAGAGCACTTAAACTAATACATGCCATTAGTATGAGCAAGCAGTCTCAAGACCCCATGCTTTGAAAAGTCCAATAGGCTGACTTTGACTGCACTGTTTTAGTTCTCCACTCATTAAAGCAAGAACCATTTGAAAAGAACGAGAAGCAGATGATGGATGAAACTATAGGTAACTCTAGGCCTGCACCCATCTCTCTCTCTCTCTTTCTAGCGCCAACTTGTGTGAAGGACAGAGAGGCTATAATTATAGGAAGAAAGGGCATCACTTAATACATGTTTGATTACATTTGGATCTGTTCACTTATCCTGCAAGTTACTGTCAACCAGTTAATGGAACAGTAATTGAAAAGTGCATTCACTGAAACATGGTACACTTTTAAGTAGTTTCCACCTGCCATTGTTGCTGGGATGGAGGGTGTCAGGTAATCAGCATTATTGTGTCTTTCAGCAGTGTTCGTCTCATGGCAGCAGCAGCATGTATAAGAAGCAATAGGCTAAGGCAGCAAACCAAGTAGTTTTTCTTTTGGTCGGGGGAAGAGCTGGAAATTAAGAAAGAAGGAAGATAATGAAGGGTCAAAAGCCTTAAATGAAAAGGAAAATTCCCCATTCGTTTCAATAAAACCCCTAGAAATACCAAATGAGATTTGCATTTGATTAATAGAATAATTCATCTTCCTTTGCATTCTTTTCCTAAGACATTCTGCTTTTCTTTATCTGTCATTTCAGAAAGTCAACCAAACTCAAATATATATATATATATATTTTTTTTTTTTTGGGTGACCTACAAGAGAAGGTCAGTGTTCTGAGGCCTATTGGCTTACATTTTTATTTTAGTTTTGGTCACTAAATGATAACAGAAAGACATGCATGGTATATACTCACTCATAAGTGTATATTAGCCAGTTAATACAGGATAATTACATTACAACACAGAGAATGATGTGCTAACCAAGGTCCATGTATGACGTGGACCTAGACTCTCTGCTCAGATTTAGTAGACAGGCAGGACAGTCTCCTTGTGGGTCTCACAATATGAGGAGTAGGGATTACTTCTGACATGGACTCTGGCCTCCCAAAGTTGATCACTTCTTTGCTGGCAGGGTGGCCTTGCTAGGCCACAAAGGAAGAGAACACAGGTAGTACAGATGAGAATTGACAGGCTGACATCAGATGTTAGAGGAGGAGAGCTCCCTTTTCTGAGGACTAAGGGAGGGAGGGAGGGGTACGAGGGAGAGAGAGGAGATCGGGAGGTGATGAGGGAGGGACCTACAATCCAGGCTACAATTAGGATATAAAGAATTCAAACTGCAGAACAAAGAGGTAAATTGTATTCATAACCCCACTACATGTGAATAGCTCTGAAACTGGCTGAGACATGAATATCTATGCGTAGACAAGGCTTCTTGTTGGTCACAAGAATCCCTTTGACTTACTATGAGATGCCATTCTTCATATTGTGTGATTGAAGATTTGCAGATGTCTTTCTTCCACTCATACAAAGAGCAGAGAACCAGCCTTAATTGTTCGGTGCATCCCACACACCTTATACATTTATAATTTTAGGACTGTATAATGCTTGTGAGAAATTATGTTTCCAGAACAAAAGTACTAGAGAGTGACACTGGATCAGACCTGACAGAATTCATTCTTCTCAGCATTCTGGACACTAACATCCTGCATCTTTCACGGTCCAGCCTCAAGCACTTCAGTTGCTGTTACTCATCAGAACAGGACATCTCTCAGGACAGCTTTAAAGAAGGCTTCCAATCCAAATTGGTCCAGCACTTCAGACTATCCCACATAGTACTCCTATTAAGCCTGGAATTTCTCAACATTTAGAAACTGGACTGCAAATGCTATTTCTAGCTATTCCTGATTAACCATTTTCCCTAATTTTATTTGGGCCCCCACAAATGTATTGTTTGCCCCAAGTCAGCCTGAAGAAACCTTAAGACAACAATATCCCATTTCCCCGAGGGGAGTTGGGTAGGTTTCTGTTTGCTTTCTTAGGCTACAGATGCTTATTTTCATTGGGAGTTGGTTATAAGTTGTTATTGGTCTTATTCAGAGAGAAAATGAGGCTGGAATCTGGGATGTCTCTCTTTTCCTTTATCTTTCTTTAGTATGTATGTTGTTAGGGGCTGAAACGAAAGAAGGAAATAGGGATTTTAAAAGATCTTATCTAACAATTTTACCATATCTGTCTATGGAATCGTACCTGTTACATTTAAGATGTTTATTCTTGTGATATAAATAGACTAGTGATTGAAATGACAATTGTCAGTTTGATCAATTGACAATTAACTTGTCTAACTTACTTATTCTAGACAGCCTGCAGTAGCCTTTTCAAAGGCTTGTCTTCTACTTGAGTGGTATGCGTTCAGTGCCTCTCACAGAACTCTGCCGCCGACAGAACTCTACCTAAAACTTGGCAATATTGGACGCAGGCAGAGTCGACAGCCAAACTCTGCCAAGACAGGGAAAGCATGTCCTCAATAGTTCCTGCCTCCCAAATATGCCTGTGAGATACACTGGGCCAGGAGGCTGAAGGTGATGCTCCAGTGTTTTATTGAGTTATGGTGACTGTTCAGGCAGCAAACTGTATCTGTCATCTTATTTTTAATTCGGAAGCTGCTATCCTGACCTTCTTGTTTACTCTGGAAATTAATTTTACTCCTTCTCATCTCTGATGCAATTGAAGACCAAATAGTTTAGTTTCACAATTAAGCTTATTTGTTAGAGGTTAAGATGTTTTTTAGCTCTAGATAGATGTTTTAAGTTAATAGAGATGAGATATGATAGATATTGAGTTACATTCAGAATTTTAGAGTCACTGAGATAGGAAAATGTTTTCTTCAAGGCTGCCAAATACAAACAGCCGAAAAACTATGAGTGTAAGAAGAATATACCTCCTGATTATTCTGTGGTTCTTATTGCTGTATGTAGTTTATTTTATATGTGAGTAATAATATAAATGTATATTTAAAAATAATAACTTAAAAAAACTGTAAAAAATTAAAAAAAATGAGAATGTCCAAATGTTATAAAAAAAAGAAATATATAGGGATGATAGAACAAAAAGTAGATTACTTAAGGCCTTTATTGTTACTCACAAATAAAGTTATTTTTACTTCATTGGTATAGAATTTTGTATATTGATGCAAAAATAAGTTTAATTTTGATACATTGTATAGAATTTAAATTTAAGATTATTATTCATACATATTATGTATTTCTAATGTAATCTGAGGTACCATATATATACAACTTAATTATAAAGCAAGGTTTATTTTCAATACCTTGAAAGTGCTATTGCAGGCTGTTTAGGATAATTAAGTAAATCAAGCTAACTGTTAGTTGATCAAATAATGATCATGTCTACTACTAATTTATTTTTATCACAAGAATATACATTCTAGGTATAACAGATAGATATGATCCTATTGATAGATAAGGTAAAATAGTTAGGTAAGGTCTTCAAAAGCTTCAGAGACCTACAGAATAATGGAATTTAATGTTTTTTTTATTATTTTAAAAATTCTTTGACAACAAGACAGGTTAACTCCTGGCAACACCCAGCCTACCTCAAAGAAGATTATGAGCATCAAAGAATCTCCTCATGGAGATGACTCTAAATGTGGCAAACCAGGCACTGGGCAAAGTGTCCTAGGTTCTGCCACAGACATAATTCTGCTTAAAACTGGGCGAGCTTGGATGCAGGTAGAGTTGATAGCCAAACTCTGCCAAGATAGAGTAAGCAAGTCCTCAAATAGGTCCTGACTCACAACTATGTCAGTCAGATATATTAGGCCAGAAGGCTGAAGTGATGATCCAATGTTATAGAGGGTTTTAGATGACTGTTCAGGCAGCAAATTGTCTCTGTCATTTTCTCATTTGGGAAGCTGCTAACCTGCACTCTATATATACTCAGATAATTAATTTTATTTCTTCTCAAGTCTCTGATGGGGTTGAAGACAAGATAGTTTAATTTTGCAATTAAGATTAGTTGTTTAGGGGTTAATATATTTTTAGGACTGGATAGATGTTTTAAGTTGATAATACACCATATGATAGAAATTGACTTCATATGGAAAAACAAAAAACCCAGAATAGCTAAAACAATCTTGTACAATAACAGGTGCTCAGGAGGAATCTCCATACCTGATCTCAAACTGTACTATAAAGCAATAGTAATTACAACAGCATGGTACTGGCACAGCAACAGGATGGTTGATCAGTGGAATCGAATCGAAGACCCAGATATGAATCCACACACATATGGTCACTTGATTTTCGACAAAGAAGACAAATCCATTCGATGGAAAAAGGATAGCATCTTCAACAAATGGTGCTGGTCTAACTGGAGGTCGATGTGTAAAAAAATGCAACTGGACCCATACTTGTCACCTTGCACAAAACTCAAATCCAAGTGGATTAAAGACCCCAACATAAAACCAGAGACACTAAGTCACTTAGAAGAAAAAGTGGGGAAGAGCCTGGAACATATTGGCACAAGAGACAACTTCCTGAACAGAATTTTAGATGCACCAAGATAGGAAAGATATTTTCTTACAGGCTGCCAAATAAAATTGCCAAAATACTATGAATGTAACATTTATATAATTCCTGATTGTTTCATGGTTCCTCTTGCTGTAGGTAGCTTATCATATATCTGTGCAACAATATAAATATATATGTAAAAAATTAAAAATATTTAATAAAAAGATTTAAGCAAAAAACCAAAAAAGAATAAGAACACATGGAAGTGACCCCACTTGGAAAAACTGTGCATATAAAACCTTGTGTCCTCAGCTGTGTCTGTCTGTCTGTCTGTAGAGAGAGTATAGGCCATATAGAGAGAAAGTCCTAGCCTCTTTCTCCATGGTCTGAACCTGGGAGGAAGAAGGTAGCAAGAAGAGGTGAGCACTGGAAGGCTGTGGAAATGCCAGGGATGTGGGGTGCTTCTGTAGGATATCAGGGACTTGGCTTTGTCAACACCCCTCATTAGCAGGTGGTAATATCACTGCATATCCCTTGTCATTTGTCATTGACCATGCTTCCCCTAGAATTTCGACTTAAAACACACGTGAGGCGTCTGAGGCCGTATGTTTCTCCACTTACCTCTTTCAAGAATTCTAACTCTCCCATGTCTTCATATAAACCAGGATTTGCAATCCATTATAGCCAGTGCTCTTCTTTTTTTTTTTTTCTTTTCCGTGACACCTTTATTTTGAATCCAGCTCACACCCTACCCTCAGTCATCATCACACTATTTACCTCTTAACTTTCATCATGATTACATGGTAAGCTTCTGCCCTAATGAAAACCCTTACTGGTTTGCACCTGCATTCAAGCAGCTGAGTTTACTTCTGGAGAGAACATTCTGACACATTTCATTCTACATTTCTGATGCTAACAGGAAATTCTCCCCTTGTGCTCTCTCCTCCTGCCTCAAGCATGCAAATCTTCAGATATTTTCCGTATTAAAATGTAATTTTTATTTGTATTTCACTTAAAAGATCTATGCCCACACCTGTCCTTTTCCCCTCTCACCTGCTAAAAGCCTTGTAGACAGAGAAGGCTTTGGTTCTTGCTTAGTCAGGTTTGATTGTTGTTCTTAATATTGAAGTAGAAAATAAGAACTGTAGATTCTAAAGCAGTTGTCATACATCCTGCCCTCTCGCCGTGTTCTCTTGAAGGATCCCTAACCACAACTACAACTACCATACATACTACTTACACACATATTTTGTGTATAAGTATAAGCTTAATTCCCCTGGTTTTCCTTTAGAATTAAGCATAATTGAACATAGTCATTATGTCCAATTCATATTTTGTTTTTCTGTCAGGAATCTGCTCTAATCAAGTTTTGCCAGTACCATTTCACTGAGACTCTTTATGGCGATATATTCAGTGAATTTTCATTTATGGGATACAGAGCCTGTTTGCAGCATTTCTCACAGCTGGACATGCCCTTCTTCTGACACACCTTCTTCAAATAGGTGCAAATCTGTTCTAATTCCCTTTTCTATTCCTAACTGTCCAGCATTTAGTGTCCATCACTAAACTTTTATCTGATCCTGTGCTCTTAATATTGTCCTGTATTGTACTGTGTTAAAGTTTTAAATTTCACCTGTTTACTTTTTTAAAATAGTATTTTCAGTTTGAATTCTTATATTAAACTGAACATTTGAACAGTAACTAGTTTCCTGTCAATAGTTGTATTTATTCTTGACTTATTGCTCATATTTAAGAATGTAAGATGGCAGAAATAAAAATAGAGCCTAAAAATTAGTATATAAATAAAAACAGAGCCTAGTAGAACACCTCGATAGTATAGAAACATAAAAAAGAGTGGTCCTCCTTTAACAAGTAGGTTTAACCCCCAGCCTTTCCCATAGTAAATTGCATTTGAAAATGAACAAGTCAGGGACTTCACAGTTTGTAAGCTTGAGAGTTCTTGTACTCTCAAACTTCTCACTAAAGGATCTTTAACAATGCCTCAAAATTAAAATTTCTATTGTTTTATATTTTTAAAGAGACATAATTTATGTACTCTTTCCTGAGTTTGAATGAATAGCTTGATTTCATAATCCGTTTCAGAATACCATTTAATAATCTATGATACAATATCTAAGATCCATTCATTGTCATGAATCCTGTGTCACTCTGTTCAGAAACTAAGTGAGGTATAAAATGATGTTTGGTAATACCACAAGTTGATATTATGCATATCTAATAGATTTATTCATTTAATCATCTGTGTTCATTTAACACCTACTTTAGGCATTATTTTTGATAGTATAAACACAGAAGGACAAATTCACAGTTCTCATATGTTCCAAGTAACAAAGCTAAGGAGGTATAATAGATACAAAGCCTTGGATAATGTAAGCTATTTGTCAAACACATGCAAATGTGTGCTTTTGCCTTACTTATTATAATACAGCAATAGCAATTATTATAGAACAATAAGGAAAACTGCGATGACCTTTCAAATTGTTAATATGATGTAGTAGCACATATTGTAACTCTTAAATTTATTTTCCTTATCTTACGCATAAACTAGATGGTAAGAGATTTGAATTATAATTTTGAGACATGAATGCATTAAGCTCACTACTCTTGGAGAAGTCAATAAAGACTTCTAAACCTTTGGGTTTTTTTTCTTTCTCGTTTTTTCTTTTCTTTTCTTTTCTTTTTCATTTAAATAAATGGTCTTCCTGAGTAGTCAAGGCTAACCTTGATTTTATCATTATCCTGTCTTAAAAGTGCTGAGATTTTAAACATGTGTGACCCATTCAGATAAATATTAGACATTTTACTTTTAGATTAAGAAAAAGAAAACTTTATCAGGTACCTTCCCAGTAAAACAGTAATTCTAAAATTTTAACGCATAGAAAAAAAACATGTTAGTTTTTATATTCATGCTCCCATCTATGTATCCTGTACAGATGTTTTTCTAAATATTGCTAGAGATACCTGTGTGTATCACTCTACTCTTGGAGCTTATAGGTAAATGCTTATATCAACATAATAGTGGACATTCTGTTATACAAAACATGTGTATGGATGATTTTGTCTTAGGAAAAGGTAGTCTTTAACGCATGGCATGGGAAATCACTAAGTCAATATTTATTCTTTCTTTTGTTAATTCTTCCTTGAAAAACATTGTCCCCTATGGTACCATGATAGGAGTGGAAAATGGTGTGTTTCACTTCCTAGAAGCCTCATTATTATCCTACACTTCCACACCTCCACTTTCCTCCATTACTCCAGTCTTTACCAAAGAAAACATATGTGGCTAGCAGTGCTATTAGGAATTGAGTCATAGCTTATCAATAATTGATCTGTAACAGTCACATATAAACACAAAACTGGTTTGTGCTATTTATCTATGTTACAATGACATTTTCAATCAGAAGAATAGGTGGCCTAAGTAGATAGAAGAGATTTATGCTTTACTTTTTACATTTTAGTGTCGATTTACATTTCAGATGATGAAAAATGTGTACGTCATTTACCGAGTGGTGCTATGGTGAGTAAAAACTGCTGAAGTTCCATGTAGAAAACTCTACCATGAAACAATCTGAAGGGAAGAAAGCAGAGGGATGATTTTGATGTTATGAATATCTCCACAATCAAAATTTGCTTGCATACACATGGGGTAAATATGAGTTTGGAAAGGTTGGTTAGGATGTACTTTGCTCGTCTTACTGAATTCTGTAATTCCTTTTACCTGTTGTCAGTAACTAGCCAGTAAAGTACTCTTCAGGTTACACTGACCCTAAGAGCACTGTCCTGGATGATGTGCACTTTTGCCAGCTGTTTGTTCAATTCACCTTCAGCATCCAGAAAATGCATTTCTTCACACAATTGGTAATGACATCATCTTGTTCTATCCAGGTCTCCATAGCACAATAATACTAGCTTAGTTGAATTCTGGTTGCTGTTGTTGTTGTTGTTGTGTGTTGTTTTTATTTCTTCAGTTGAAGGGATGAGATGAAGGCCATTCTGAAGCCTTTCTATGTCTTTCTGGACTGTCACTGGCTGTTCCAACTCTGATCTTCTGGCCCAAACTCTATTTCAAGCTGACTAATTTGAACTGACTTTTCTCAGCATCTCACAGAATTCCTCTTCTTGGAAAAAATGCCTATGAACTCCATGAACTGAACTACACTGACTGCAAATTGACTGCAGAAACTGAAGAGAACTAAATGGAACTGCAAGAACTCAGCTGAACCCAACTGCAATCAACTGAACTGCATCAAACTCAACTCTCCTCTTCCAGCCTTCACTACTTTTAAGTAGCCCCTCCTTTCTATTCATTCTCCTGAGAGTTAGACATATCCTAACTCTGACTCATTCTGTCAAAATTCTCTCTGATTTAGCACTTTGCCTGCTCCTCAATTAGATGTCACTTTCAAACATGGCTGCTTTCTTCTATAAACTTACCTCTCTGCATTGTTTAGGATTAAAGGTATGCAATAGCAACATGCTCGTATTCCAGCAAAATTATACCATAATCCAGAGTGTGTAGGCATTCCAGATTACATAGATCTGACATTGAGACAAGGAGAGAGAGAGAGAGAGAGAGAGAGAGAGAGAGAGAGAGAGAGAGAGAGAGAGAGAGAGAGATGCAAATTTGGTATCTTTATCACTGTAATATTCCTTTGAGGCAGAATCCAGAGAGAGGTTGATGGGCAGCAAGCATTAGTGATCTCTCTGTTTCTGATCCTTACAGCACTGGAGTTTACAGGCTACCACTCTACATTTTATGTGAGCTTGGGCTGTATTGGACGGAATGCTCTTATCCACATAATCATCTTACTATACCCTTTCCCTGCAAGATGATTTTAAATAATAGGAGTCGACTTCTCACAGTTATAGTCATGGGAAGTGCCAAGATCAAGTCTTATATTTGCCACCTCTGAGGGCTCAATATCTAGTTCTTTGATGATGTCTTTTCTGTATATCCTCATGTGGTAAAACAGACAATCAGCTTCTTCTGAATTCTTTTATAAGGGAACTAGTCCAATTCATCAGACTTCCCACCTTAATTAATTAATCACTAAGTATCTTATCTCTGAATACTACTACCTGGGAACCTAAAGTTTAACCCATAAATACTGAGGTACACAAAGATCCAGACCACAACAAAAATATACAGGAGGGGTGGCATTCTTATAATAGAAACCCCACAAGTGAAACTATTGGCTGCTTCTAGTAATCGAATTATGTCAAGCATTTTCCATACATAATAAGGACTTGAGTTGAATGTATTCTTAAGAAGTATTTATGGAAAATATTAGGAGGAAATATCAATAAATAAATGATATTGATTTGTCTCAATATTTTTTTTTTTTTTTGGTTTTTCAAGACAGGGTTTCTCTGTGTATAGCCTTGGCTGTACTGGACTCACTCTGTAGACCAGGCTGGCCTTGAACTCACAAGGATCCGCCTGCCTCTGCCTCCTGAGTGCTGGGATTAAAGGCATGTGCCACTACACCCAGCCCAATAATTGTTTTTAACACAGTGTAATAAAGAATACATAATTGTTTTGCTCTGTATTTTTAAACTTCACATATCTGGACCTCATTCAATAGTTACCAAAATTGTGAGTAGCAGAAAAAATTAAGTTCCTACAAGAAAAACCCTTTGAAAGTTGAGTTGTTCCTTATGCTATATTTCAGGAATATGTATTAACTTAATTAATGATACATATCGTTGTTTGAATAAGAGTGCTTCTCATAAGCTAAAATATTTGAATGTTTTGTTGTTGGTTGGTAGAATGTTTACAAAGAATTAGGAGATCTGGCCTTTTGGAGGAGAAGTGTCACTGGGGGTGAGCTGTTAGGTTTCAAAAGTTCTGCCATTCTGAGCTAGCTCTCAACTAGTGCCAAGTCTTACTTCCTGTCTGCTGCCCTGTTCCTTGCCATGAGAACAGTAGGACCTAATCCTCTGAAACTGTAAGCTCCAAATAAACGGTTCCTCCTATAAGTCACCTTGGTCACGCTGTCTCATCACAGTAGTAGAAACTAAGACAGTGTGCCATCATAGTAATGTAAAATGCTTTATATGTGAGATGTTGGAGTTGGATTTAATTTTTTGTGTTTATGGACAAGACTGTTTGGGGAGAAGATGCCCTTAAAAAACAAACATTTCTGAGGACAGATATAAATTATTGTAAATTGGGACAACATGAGAAGAAATTGTCACAAAAAAGAGAAGTTCAGAACTTCTTGCTTTTTCCTCCTAAATAATTTTAAGCTGGAGAGAGTGGGAGACATTTAATCCGCTTACTGAAGGAGAGATCTTTGGCCACTGTGACAAACAAGGGAGTAAGGTGTGTGTTCGTACTTAAATGACATTTGCAAAGAAGCTATATAAATGGTTAGAGTTAAGAAAGGATGAGAGAGTTCAAAGGTTATTTCATTTGGCATTTATCCTCTAACAAGGATTTTGCTAACCCAGGATTTATAGGAGAGATAGAGTGAGAAGATCCTGAGTATCTGGTGAATTTTGGAGAAATGAGAAAAAAGTTAAAAGACTATAGTAATTGGCAGTATTATAAGTACAGGGGATGCAGAGGGGACATTGGAAAGATAATATTTCTGAGGAATGTGGTTATTAAAATGAAGGTTCTTTTCCTCTGTATGCCTAGAGAAAGATGCCTGAACTGGCAGTCAGGTACCCTAGTCAGTGCGATGCTATTCTATCTTCACTCCTTCAGTAATCCTCTTTTCCTTTGGGGCTCTGCATTTAAGAGTGTTCATTTTTCATCCTGGCTGGTCCTCACATGGTCAGCCTATACTTCCTATATTGTTGCTCCCTCAGATGGAAGCTTTCCCTTTTTTATTTTTATCTTCTCTGACCTAAATTTATTTGGTAAGTCTTGCTTCTGAGGTGATTTAATTTATCTTATAAATTTGTCTGCATAATTTATTCTTATAAACGTACTTATACGAGCTCAGGAATTAATTCAGAGAAGGGCTTTCCCATAAGTGCCATCAGCCATGTTTATATGCCCATTCTTCTGCTACCTCCTTGGAGAATTATATCAGATTGGAGAACTGTCTCTGTGCAGTAGACTCTCAAACTCTTTCTATATGTTTGTATCCCTCTGGGTGTAGGTCTGATTCTCCACTTAATTATTTGGATGTGGTTTCTGTGGTTTAAACTGTCTAATGTGTTAGTTTAAGTAGGAGGCATAATCAATAGTTTAATCAGTCAGTCTGTCTTTAATTTTGTTCTTGTGACTTACATTATTCATTACACACACAATAACGCTTTCTTACAGTTTTTATTTTTCCAGCCTCTTGCTAAAGTCAAAATCAGGTGAAGTTTAGCATGATGAACAGACTGATAAAAATCAAAATGTATGTCTTACACTTTTTACTGCAAACTGAGAATCTACAGTGCGGAGTCAGTGTAGAAAGCACAGGAAAATCCACTCAAATGAAACAACCTGACTCTGGTGTGTGCAAACAGAACATTTCTACTTGTTTATAATGAAAACAGGAGAGAGCAAGCTAAAGTTATTCTTGGAATCAACTCTGAATTTGAAATACATAAGAATAAGATTGCCTGTCTCACAAGATTATATTGGGTGTTAAATCATGGTGTCTTTAAAAAGAAGATTATCTCATCAAGAGATTCAAACAAATTCAATGCAAAACCTAATGTGTCAAATGGATGGTCATAGGAATCTTGGTAAATATGGCTATTCTTATCATTCATGATTTTTTAGTGGATATAGATTGTGCAATTGTTCATTTACTTATCTTTTTAACTAAGGGAAATATTTCTTGTCTTTATTTTCAGTTTGTTTTTAAACATTAAAAACAGTAGAACAATACATCTTCTGCCTCCCCAGTTCCAGAATTAACATATAAATCTTGATACGAAAGTGATAGAGACAGAAATCAAAGAAATGGTGTAAGAATAAGATTGAATTTTGAAAGGACTCTAGGAAAATTGGAGATAAAAGTGTGCTTTTAGCCCGTGAGGAAGTGCCAGGAATCACTGCACAGGAGAGCATTTCTTTCCTGGGCTATTAGCTGTGGTGGCCAACTCAGCACAACCCTGGGAGACAAGCAGAGCAGCTCAGTAAGCAGAGGGATGCCTGGTGGGCACAGCAGGTTTCCACTGGAGTTAGCAAAATGGCCCAGTACCCAGATGGTGCAGATTCTTCATGGCCACATCTGCAGCATCCCCTGAGGACTATACATAATGCTTGGGAGCAGAGAATCCTTTTGAAATCAGAATTGTGGGGTGGAACGATGAGGACCAGAGCAGAGCCGTGGCAATTCATGATGTTCTTTTAGCAAGAAAGTCACCTGTATTGAGGAGAACTAATCTTTTGTTGTTTATTTTACCCAAAGGCTATCATTAAAAATAATCACCAAGGGGCGACACATTAGAGTTTCTCTACAAGGAGAACGTTGCAAAGCTTTTCATTTTCTTTTTGTTTTTCAAACTTCACATTTTTAGATGTAGAAAGAACAGAAAGGACCTTTATATAATCCAATACAGATGATTTTTTTATCTTGTTTCTGAACAGTTTGGTATAAACGTTTTTCTATTCCATATACATTTTGTGAGCACCAGTGTGAAAATAGGCATAGATACAATAGAGTGTTTTTCTTAGAAATTGTTTTGTTTAATATTTCTATCCCCCATACACTGAATGGTGCCTCAGTGTGTGTATAACTAGGCAGGAGTAAAGGAGCAATGCTAAGAGAGAAATGGGAATGGTAAGCATGTGTGCAAGAGGGGACTCTGCAAATACATATTTATGTCCTTCTTTTAAAAATTTAACCTCCCATCCATATAGTGTTGGCCAGTTTTACAGCACAAGCCACAAGTTGTCCAATGTGCAGGAAAGAAAACCAAGGATCAATAATGAAATTAAAAAGAACAATAGCAACTGTGGTGCAAAGAAACTCTTAATTAATTAAAAAAACACACTGTGGAAGGAGAGAAAACCTTTGCCAGCTATGCATCTGACAGAGGACCAGTGTCTAGAATATATAAAAAGCTAAAAATATAAAGAAAAATCAAGTAAACCAACAACCCAATTAAAAAGGGCCTATGAAATTGAACAGGAAATTTTGAAAAGAAGGCATAGAGTGGCTAAAGATATGTCACTAACTAAGAACAGTGGCTTCTTCCAGAGCACCTATGCTCAGTTCCCAGCACCCACAGAGTGCCTCACAACAACTTGTCCCTAAAGTTCCAAAGTCTCTGATGCCCTCTAGTCATGGATGTCCATGCATGCACCACACATTTGGTGTACATATGTACATGCAGGCAAAATACCCATATACATACCATAAAAATAAAATAAAATTTTAAAAAATGCTTTAAAATTGGAAATAAGTAGATATATAAACAATGTGAAGCATCTGGAGAAAAACCTCTCAGTCATCTCATCTAGGACTAGAGCCTTCATGTCACAATATCAGAATGCCAGGCAGATGTGCTAATAGGTGCAATAGTTGAAAAACTGTAATGAGTAACTCATTGCTTTATGATGAAGGGAATTCACCCATGGTACTGTAAACTTGAACAGAAACCACATTAGAGAATTCATAGACTGAAGGGAAGAACATATTGCTGTTGTTTTATTTAATATAAAAATTGTTTTTAAGTATTTATACTTAGTTCATCAGATCTATAGGGCTTCACAGTTGGTCAGAGGAACTTCTTCCTGAAATGTCATTAAGACAAAGACTCATAACTGCTCAAATAATGAGAATAAGTGAGTGTTGAGTGGTCAGACTTTTATGGCATATTTATGAGGTACCCCACACCAAAGTTTAGGAAGCACCACAGAGGAGAATGTAGAAATAATGAGAGCTGAAGGATAGGACAGAATAAGAAGTGCTGTCTCTTGGACATTAAATGGTTGTTGCTCTCAAGAATTCACAACAGCTGTGCTTTCCTAAGGGGGGGGGGGGCGGTAACCCGGCACAAGATCACACCTGTCACAATTCTAGCATGGATTAAACAAAAGGCTAACAAGGTTGTACCCCTAGCTGAGGATTTTTGGCTGTTGATGGGTGATAGGAGAAGATTTGTTTTTGGGAAGGGACTATATTGACACTAGTAAGCTACCCATTGTCTTAGCTACTGTTTCTATTGCTGTGATAAAACACCATGCCAAAGAAATGGGGGAGGAAACAATGTATTCCAACTTACAGCTTTCAGGTTATACACCATCACCTAGGAAAGTCAGGGCAGGATCTAATGCAGAGGCCATGGAAGAACACTGCACCACTTACTGACTTGTTTCCCATGCCTTTCTCAGCCTGTTTGCCTATAGCAACCAGGACTACCAGTCCAGGGATGGCACTGTCCACAGTGAACTAGGCCTTCCTACATCCGTAATCAAAGAAAATGACCCACAGACTCTTTTATAGGCCAATCTTTTGCAGGATTTTCTTTTTTTAAATTAATTAAAAATATACTTATTTATTTATTCACTTTACATTCTGCTCATAGCCCCAGCCCTCACCACCTCCCAGTCCCACTCTCCCTCCCTCTCCCACATCCAGCTCCCCCCTCCCCACCCACCTCAACTCATCAAGTCTTATCAGGACTGAGTCTGTTCACTTCCTCTGTGGCCTAGAAAGTCAGTCTTGACCAAGGGGAAGTGATTGAAAAGATGGTAAGAGAGTCCATGTCAGAGGGAGACCCCACTCCTTCTTATTAGGGGACCCATATGAATCCTGAGCTGGCCGTTAGCTACATTTTGTAGGGTCCTAGATCTAGTCCATTATTAAGGATACTCTGCTATGCTTGCAGACAGGAGTCAAGTAGAGTTGTCCTCTGAGAGGCTCCACCCAGCAGTGCCTTGATGTTGAGACTCACAGCCAAACACTGGGCAATGCTCAGGAAGCTTTGTGTGAAAAGTGAGGGTGCGGCAGGAGAAAAAGAGGTATAGGAGCCTCACAGGAAGACTAACAGAGCCAACTAACCAGGAGGGAGGGCTGCTGAGGCATTCTCTTAATCTGGCTTTCTTTCTAAATGACTCTTATGTCAAGTTAACATAAAACTAGCCATCGAATCCATGCTCTGGTGACTGATGCTATACTCATGAGTGCATGGCAGCCCTAATTAGACTCACTGTTATATTTCTAAAAGGAAGAGAAAGTGAATTTAGAAGGAGGGAATGTTGGATATGCATCGTGGGGATAATTGCATTGAGTAAATGGGAAAGGATGTGAACAAAATGCATTTGCATATGTTTGAGTAAAGAGTAAATAAATACAAAAGGGTACAATGTCCTTGGTTATCAGGAAGATGCAAATTAAAGCTACTTTGAGATTTCATCATATCCATATAAGGAATACTACGAGTAAAAAGACAACTTCACAAAGTAGGAAATACATAAGGGTCATAAGGTCTATAGGAATGGTGTGTGTGCATGCTGAGAATGACGCAGGCAGGAAGGTCGAGCTTTGGGTAACATGTCCTTGCAGCTATGGGGAAATACCCCCTGGAAAGTGTAGCAGAGTGCAGAGGGAATGGTGAGGATGACTGGAGCCCTGGTTGCTGGACTGCTCTCTCCCCACTGCCTTGATGTGACTGCTGTGTGACCTTATGGAAACAGTAAGGCTGTTAATACTTCTGTTGAACCTGTCTCCCGCCCTTCTCCACAAAAGCACCTGAGGACTGGAGCCTGTGGATAACTTGAGAAATCCTACAGCAGATCATTCTTGTGCATTTGCTAGACAGTCATCATCTCCAGGGTTGGTAGCTGAACCCTGCTTAAGCCATTATTATTTTCCTACTTTACTTCATATTTCATTGGTTTGTTTTTCTTCCTGGATATACCTTTAGTTACTCATGAATTTATTAGTTCCTCAGCAATATCGTAGTTCGCAGACAAAGACGTGTCTAGGTTGTGTCATTGTTCTATGCATTGTAACCTGCTTTTACAGACCCATAAGCTGTCTAAGTAGTTAACTTATTGTTATGAGAAAGAGATGGGATGGGGATGGTTAAGCAGATTTTTGGTTTCATGAAGGAAGTTTTTCTATGTTTCAGTGATATCCTAGACAAGTGAGTGTAGCTTGATAAATATGGTGCCTCTCTTCATGATCACAGAGCATGTAATTTTTCCTTCACTGGCAACTAACACAGGAAAGGATTTCTCTGGACCTGCCAGAGAAGCTGGATTTGCCCTGATGCAGGAGGATATTGTTTGTAGGTGGTTGCTGTAGCCGCTGATGGCTGTTAGCCATTGTTTCCTTTCACATTTTGGGTTTATTTCTTCCCAGATTGGAAGATAATTCACATAGCATTCTTGTGCTTAACCGGGAAGGTGGTAGAAGCCTCTGTTAGCCATTTTGCTGTTCTTAGTAAATTCATCATAATTATGTTTGGAAAGACTTGTAAGTCACCTATAAAGCGGGCAAATAATATAGGTGATTATTAGATCATCTTTAAATTCCAATGTTGGGGTTTGGGGGCTCACAATTAGCCCCATAGCCCCATTTCCTCTCCTTTGTTTTGCTGGCCCTGTTCTTTTAATCTAGAAACTTAATTTAAGCTTATTTCTCAAGGTAGCTTCCCTCTTGGCTAAGCAGTCATGAGTAGACAGTTAAAGGAATGTTATCCCTACAGAGGTATCTTGTAAGGAGGATCCTTATAATGTAAAAGTCGAGAGTCGGCGTCTGAAATGTTTTTATAGCGCTATAGAATCATTTCTACAGAGGCAATTTAAGTCCCACACAGGAGGAAGGAAGATGCTGTACTGTGGGGCCTTATGTGGTATGCATCATTCCCTACGTCTAGAAGGTTAATTGCACAGCAGAGGATGAGACTTAACCATGATTTCCTTTTGGTGCCTCATTACATATTTTTTTCCGTTAGGCTGAGTCTTCAATTTTGTGTAGAGCCAGGTGTTGTGTAGTGGATTGAAGTAACAAATCAACCCATTTGAGCTTTTTAAAGATACTAATTTGCCTTCGGATGTCTCTAATCTGGCTGTATATATACCCTTGCAAAGCATTTCTGAACTGAAATCCTATCCAAAACAACATGGGCCAGTATCTCTAATTACTTATGATTAAGAAAAAAAACTCAGACCCTAAAGGCATCCACTCTTTGCCATTTTACTGGAGAAATGAATACCACCCTGCAAGGCAGCCTGGAAATTAATGCACAGCACGACATGGGACAGCATTTGAAGATTGCGTTTCTTTCTTTTGCTGCATTTCAAAATGTTTCACACAACAGGAAAGAGGAGGGGGAAGAGCAGATGGTTTGAGTTATAAAAGCCTTTGAAAACAGTGTTGCAAAGACATTCCTGTGTGGCAAAAATCTCTTCCAAATTGACTGTCACTCAGTCTATAGGGAAGTTAAGGAGAGAGTAGAGGAAATGCACATGCATGGAATAGAACGGTTTTGATGTGGGTCCTTGAAAATGACACCCAGAACAGTAGCTGAAAAATGAGAAGAATGTGACATGATGCAGAGTGACATTTCCTCGATTTTATAAAAATTTAACCATCCCGTGCTCATTTTGGAAAGAAATTGTGATTTTTATCTTGTATTTTAAAAATTAGTTTGTAACATTCTTCTTGATGAGAACATTATTCACAGGTCTGCATAACATTCTCCTATCTGCTGGTTAAAAGTTACTCTTTCAGAAGCAGAAAGTAATGAACTTAATGCCAATTTTTCACCCTACAACTGACCCAAAGCAAAACAGAACAAGAAGTTTAACGTGATTAATTAGTTTTACCACCCCTGGAATGAATACTCTGGATTATAATTTTTTTGACTGTGTGTTTTTAAGTCCAACAGTTGTCTACTCTGGCCATCAATTACATGAGCGTTTGCAGCCTTGTTCCTCTTCTTCACTCTGTGCTTCCTGTGTTTGCCATTTAGAAGTTTCTCAGCTTCTTCTCCTGTCACCATGCCTGCAACTTGCTGCCAGGCCTCTATGACAAGACGGACTCCTTTCACCCTAGTATCAAAAGCCAAAATAAATGCTTTCTTCTACAAATTGTTTTTGGTTATGGTGTTTTATCTCAGCAACATACAAGTAACTTATCCATACAGCTTAAATGTTAGAGTTTTAACATGAATTTGAGGATGGTACATCATCAGAGGGGACTGCAGCTTCTTTTCACAGCATCTTTCATGTGTTACCTAACATCTTTCATGTCATGAGTGAGTGGGTCAGAATCTGGGACTATACTGGCGTTTTAGTTTGCCTAAGGGGAGAAAAAGGTTATGTGTAGTTATGTGTAAGACACATAGGGATAAGGGGGAACTCCAAAGGGGGTCACAAAAGAGCATATTTCGATGGGTTATTAAGAATTTGCAAAGGCTTGAACACTTTTGCTTAACTTATATGTCTTTTTTCTCTATTTTGAATGGGAGATTAATGTTCAAAGTAGGATGACTATATGACATGAATGGATATGGATTAAATTCATCCCAGTATAAATAACTGTTCATTGTAGAAGAGAGGAAGAATCCGAGGCAATATTCAAGTATTGGTAAAAATTAAGTCCATATACTGTTGAAATAGTGATTACTATGTTAGAAAGTTGAAAGGTATGAGAAAAGATCACAGAATTCTGAAAGAAGTTAAGTATACCAGCATTTAATGTGAATTTGGTGTCAATGCAATTGTGAAGGTTAAAATTTTTATATGTAGAATATTCCTCTGAAATGAAAAAGTGATTAACCCGTGTGTGTGTGTGTGTGTGTGTGTGTGTGTGTGTGTGTAGAAGGCTGACCATCAGGCACAGGGAACTAGACAGAATAAGTACCTGGACACTATGGATGCACAAGGAACCATGGATTTTGCTTTCATCATCCTCATCACAGGACCAGACTTGAGCCCTGTTGTGTTGTGTCATAGTTTTCCATGCTTTTACAAAGAGATCAAATTGTACCACTGGCTTTATTTATGTGAGTTGAATAGTTTTTAGAATCCTCTTATAACTCTAAATTAAATAATTCATTAAAGTATGATTATACCTGATTAAAAACAAATTGGTACCTAAAATTTACATCATTCTCATATGGTGTCATTCTTTTTTTAATTTTTTAGTGTGTGTGCATGTGTTGCTGTATATTAAACATACACGCATGCAATTCTAAGTCTGTGGAGATCAAAAGAAGACTCTGTAGAATCTTTTTCTTCATTTTTCCATTCCCTGGCTCCAGGGACTGAACTTGGATCTCCATGGTTACAAAAACGGTGCCTTTTACGTACTGAACCATCTTGTGGGCCATGGAATCCTTTCAGATACTCAGCCATCATCAGTTCATTTGATCCTCAAATACTTTGTGACAGTGAAATTTGCCTCACTGGAAAAACAGGATATCCAGGCACATTTAGTGCTAAGCAGTCTTTCCAAATTATATAGTTAGCAATTATCACAAGAGAGCTGGATCTTGACAGGAGCTGATAGGTCTTATGGCTTTGCTCTCTGTGTGGTAGTGTCTCTCTGGTGTGTAGAGTTCTGAAAATAGGCTCTATCATGTTCAAGTGTTCCTGCTCTTCACTTTCACATTCACTCAAATGTTCATGACTTCCCTGGTTTTATTATAAGGGCATTAAGGATATTTCTACCTCCCTGTGTGTGGGGGTTGGGGAAATTCATGTAAAATTACCATGTCAGTTTTGAGATGTGTATTGTACTGGCCACGAGTCTGAAAGAAAAGAAATGTTATATCTTTCAACAGGGCGAAAGAGGAAACATTTTAAAAGATAAACTGCAGAGTTTGGAAAACCCTTGAGGCTATCAACAGTCATCATTCTTACCTGACAAAGGGAGAAAAATAAGATGAAGCTACTGAGAGTGGAGGTGGACTCTATGTGTAGGACTCCTGTCACGAGCCCAAATACATTGGACTACAGAGATGGACAGGGAAGAAAACAAGAATGGTACCTACCATTTTTTCTGTCTACTTGGTGCGGCTGACACTGACCAAGCCTAAGTGGTATTGAAAAACAGCTGTGCCAGTTGGTGAACCACAAAGATTAAGAAGCTTGGTTGAATTGTTGGGTGAAGATAGGTAGACAGAGGATCCGCAGGACACATGAAAGACAGATTGCATTGTTAGAAGCTCTGTAGCTCTCTTCTGCCTTGTTGCCTAGTGCTATAGACCTTTCTTTCTTTCTTTTGTTTAAATTAAGTTTATTTATTTATTTACTCACTATATATCCTCGGCCTCCTCCTGCCTCTCCTCCCTCCTCTCCTCCTGGTCCTACCTTCCCGCTCTCTCCCTTCCTCCTTTCCTGTCTCCCCTTCTCAGAAACAGGGAACCCTTCTCCCTGTATCAGCCCACCTCAGCACTTCAAGTCTCATCAGGATTGAGTGCACTCTTTTCCCCTGAGGCCAGGCAACAGAGTCCACATAGAAACAGCCCCTATTCCACTTTCTAGGGGACCCACATAAAGATCAAGCTGACCATCAGTTACATATGTGTACACCATGCATGTTCTTTGGTTAGTGCTGCGGTTTCTGTAAGCTTCCGTTGGGCCTAGGAAATAGACTTTGTTGATCTTCTTGTGGAATTCTTGTCTCCTCTGGGTTGGGTCCTTCTATCTTTTCCCCAACACTTCCAGGGGGACATTTCTTGCATTTGCAGGCAAGGCACTCAGACTGATACAGTGACTCTTAGAGTCTTTGGCCTTTAACTTCTAACTAAAATGCCAGCTTCTTATGGACATCATTTCTGTAACAATCCTAACAAAGTGTATCTTTTGTCCCTTTTTGACCTGTTACAGTATATTTTTTAACTTCTGTTAAATTACAGGTCCCTCTTCTTAGTACAGCAAAGAGCCTGATTTTGAAGGAGAACAGGGCAGGATACAGAGAAGGGTTTAGGGAGACAGGCGGGAAGGGAGAAATATCATAATTAAATTATAACATCAATTTAAAAAATTTCATTACTATCTATTTTTTTCTGTACCCATTGTTTCTATTGTTAAGAGTGAGGGGACACTCGTAGTATTGTAGAACACAGAAGAGGATGTTGAAAATCTTGGGGCTGCATAGGCCATTACTATGTTGATGAATCAAGGCAGGCAGAAAAAGAAATAACACTGCTCTTTCCCCTTCAGTACCTTTTAAAAAAATATTTATTTATTCACTTTATATCTTGGTCATAGCCCTATTCCTCCTTATCTGCCAGTCCCACCATCCATCCCTCTCCCATATCATCCCTCCCCTCTTCTGCAGAAAAGCGAGCCACACCCCGATGCACTCCAGCTCATAAAGTCCTGTCAGGACTGCAGAGTCCTCTTTCCCTGTGGCCTGGCAAGGGAGCCCTGTCAGGGGGAAGTAATAAAAAAGCTGGCAAGAGAGTTCATGTCAGACACAGTTCTCACTCTTCTTACTAGCATACACACACATGGAGCCTGAGATGCCCATTTGTAGAGCACAGAGGTCCAGTCCATGCAAGGTCCTAGGTTGATGCTGCAGGTCCAGCAGGCCCCTCTGGGCTCTGGTTAGTTGGTTATGTTGGTCTTAATTGTGAGGTTCCTGTCACATCCAGGTCCTTTTCTCCCCCCCCCCCACACTTTTGCACTATGTATTGCCCAATATTTGGCTGTGAGTCTCAGCAGCTGTTTTGAGGCACTGGATGGAGGCTGGATGGAGCCTCTCAGAGGACAATTTTACTAGGTTCCTGTCTGCAAGCATAGCAGAGTATTGTTAACAGTCTCAGGGGTTTGTTCTCTCCCATGGGGTGGGTCTTGGGTTGGTCCAGGCTCTACTTGGACATTCTCTCAGTATCTGCTCTATCTTTATTCCTGCACATATTGCAGTCAATTGTTTTATTTCCCCTTTTTAAATTCACATGTAAATTTGTTTGCAAAATGTATTTCTTCCTGGTATACTTCTTTTTAAGAACAAACCTTAAAAGTAATACTTTGTTTACATTGGCAATATATAGATGGTATTGTGATTATATTCACAGACATCACTTACTCTTCTCTTCCTGCTCAATCTTCCTTCTAAACTATTCTTCTTACCCTCTGAGAGAGAGAGAGAGAGAGAGAGAGAGAGAGAGAGAGAGAGAGAGAGAGAGAGAGAGAGAGAGTCTTGTGTACCCACCATAGGGATGTCATTGTAATGTGTATGTCATACGCAGAAGCCATCATTTCATTGTGCTATTGTCAACTCTGACTTTCAAACTTCTTGTCCCTTCTTCTCAGATGACCTTAAGTTTGGAGGAGTAGTGTAATATCGTTAAGCCCTCAGTTAGTATAACTATTGATTTGTTAGTTAAGGAATCCTCAGTACTCTTTAAGAAGTTGACTTAAGAATATTACATAAAGTTGCAGAAGAAATCCAGGGATCTCTTCCTGTGGGTGGATCATTCAGTATGGAAATGTTCCTAGTAACTCTGGTCTGTACTTTTATTCTGTCTGTATCACTGGGGGATCAGTTTCCACATCTTTTACATATCAACAAGGGCAATAAATCTCTCCTTTATAAACAAAAATACTTCTCATAACACAGGTAACAGAACACACTTATCTTTGAAGCATTTCTTCTTTGAGACGGAGTTTTGCCTTGCAAAATAGCCTAAACTAAAGCTGAAATTCTCCAGAATAGGTGAGATTACTAGTGTATTCCAGTTTTGACAACTTCTTTGCAACTTTTAACCTTTGAAGTACATCACCATTTTAGAATGACAACTAGAAACATAGAGGATTCTTTTTTTTTAATCTTTAAAATATTTCAAATTTTTATTAAATATTTTTATTCACTTTTAAGACCACAGTTAAAGTACTTTAGCATGTTATACACATGACTTACATGTGCAATTTTTAGAAATATCAAATTAGGTAAGATTTTTAAGAAATTATATAAATGTATATATTGATTTTTACTACACATACATCTAAGAAAGCAATAATTCTGTTGTGCTGTTAACTGTTAACATGTAAAAACTGTTAATTTATTACATGGCATGTTTACACGAACTCTAAACAGAAGTCACAGAAATACTTAGATGTGTTGAAAATTTGTGCCATGAAATTAAGATATATATATATATATAATTATATACATATATAATTACTTATAGTTATAGATAAAGGATATATATGATTGTATATAATTAATATAATATATAAATTTGAGAAAAGAAAAGAGCAAAAAAAAACCCTATGATTTCAATAAGGTACAGACCCCTGGAATGTGAATGGAGAAAATACCCCCACATTTCAGAAGCCTTTACCCTTCAATATTTCAGTTTCTTTAATAGACATCTAGGGTATGCTATCAGTCCAGAGGCTATGCCTGATAACATGAGCCAACCAAGTCTAATTCTCTCATGTACAAGGTGGGTTACCAGAGGCCTCTGTGCACTGGATTTACTCTTAACTCAGAGTGACTCACACACTTCATTTTAACGGGGTCAGGGAATTAGGGGTTGTAATCAGATCATTTGCCAGCAGGTAGACAGCAGGTAACATTTGCTGAATGGCACTAATTACTGTCCCAGGGGATAATGACAGTATCTGTTCCATACAAAGTGGCCATCACATAGCAAGTGTTAGCTTTTAATGATAATGATAAGCAGCCCTATTTTCTCACACAAAGCTTTACATTTTATAGAGAGGAACAATATAATAGAACATATTACATATGGTGTGTCAAATTGGGACCCGGGTAGATCAAATTTACTTTCTAACTGAATGTTTCATGCCCAGACCTATTAACAGCATCACAAAATGATTACTGGCAACTGTGGAGAAAGTTAAAATGATAGGAAGAATATCAAAGTACAGCATTATATTTGCCTGATGTAACATATTGCTTTAATTTTATTATTTATTTATTTATTTATTTATTTATTTATTTATTTATTCATATTACATCTCAATGGTTATCCCATCCCTTGTATCCTCCCATTCTTCCCTCCCTTCCATTTTCCCCTTATTCCCCTCCCCTATGACTGTTCCTGAGGGGGACTTCCTTCCCCTGTCTGTATATGCTCATAGGGTATCAAGTCTCTTCTTGGTAGCCTGCTGTCCTTCTTCTGAGTGCCTCCAGGAAGGAAATTGCTTTAATTTTAATATTTACAAGCCTGCATTGTATCATACTGCCAGTTGAATATAATAGGATACACAATTTCTCATTTAAAAATAGTATTTATATTAGCCCAAGGGGCATGTCCCACGAAAGCTTTCACTTACCAGGAAACTGAGACAGAGGGGAGGACATTCTAGTGGGACTCTAGATGAGAGAATCATGGGAGAATGGCAAAGTAGAAGGATCCAGAGGGTCCTAGAAGCCTACAAGTAGAACATTATGATAGGCAGATTTGCACAGGGGTCCCGCTCAAACTAAGGCACCAGCCAAGGACAATACAGGCGGTAAACCTTAAACCCCTACCCAGATCTAGGCAATGGACAGAACACTTTCCACAGTAGAGTGGAGAGTGGGATATTACTTTCTCACATACTCTGGTGCCTCACCTTTGACCATGTCCCCTGGAGGGGGAGATCTGGTGGCACTCAGAGGAAGGACAGCAGGTTACCAAGAAAAGATTTGATACCCTATGAGCATATACAGGGGGAGGTAATCCCCCTCAGGAACAGTCATAGGGGAGGGGAATAAGGGGAAAATGGGAGGGAGGGAAGAGTGGGAGGATACAAGGGATGGGATAACCATTGAGATGTAACAAGAATAAATTAATAAAGGAGAAAAAAATAAAAAAATAAAAAGTACTAATAGGTGACTGGCATAGTCTTCTTGGTATTCTAATTATGAAAAAACATATTTAATAAAAGAATGTAAAAAGAGTTTTCATTGCAATGAACCTCATGAACAATAAGCCTGTACAAGCTGAGGGCTTCAGATCTGTAGGTGTTGGTATTCAAGCCCTCTTCCTCCTGGTACCGCAGCAACTTTTTTTTTTTTGTCCTCTTCATACAAAATGCTAATCCAGTTATTTTTGCCACATTGAGAAATGTCTCCTGGTGAAAAGTTTTTTTTAAAGGTAACTCTTTCTTTCTGAATCATTACCTGACAGCAATACAGCTCAGAGTGCAGCTAGGAAACAGCTTCCCCTTGCTGGCTGTGCAAAGAGGAAGCAGCAGGGATTTCCATATGCAGTATCAGGCTAGATAAATGACATCTGCTATGAAACTGTGTCTGCGCCGGAGACATCCATTAATGGATGCAAGCACACCTCAACTACAGAAGCAGCTGCTGTACATAGCAGCAGGTTTTGCCAGCAACAACAGAATCAAAACAGCAGCAGTTTATAAATCACATCCAATTAAGTCTGCAGTCCATGTGTCTGACTTAGAAGCATGTTCATTATTCCTTATTTTAACTTGTATGACTGTTATCTGATTGAAAAACATTGAATGAACTGTCATATCCAAAGACAATCCTAATGCCTAACAGTCTCTACTCTGCCATGAAATGTTCCAAACAGCTGACCTGTTAGATGCCTCATGCAAAACCCAGGGAACTCTACGCCTTGGCAGGTCATTGAGTGAGGAGTCAGGGAGCAGCATCTTTGCTCTGACTTCTACTGCCTCACTGAGAAGGATTTTTTTCAGACCCCTTAAAGTTTAACTAGGATAATGAATCTCTCCTTTTTAAAACAAATTTATCCTGGAGGATTTGTAAAATTTTGTAGGTCCTACCCCAGAGCTTTGTAATTTATAGACAGTAAAAATGAATCTCATGAAGATAGTAAATGTCCCTCTCTGCAGCAAAATCTGCCCATCACTAATTCATTGCTTCATAAAGGCAAAATCAACCATAGTGTGTACTGAAATTATACCTGTTTTACTCACATTTGCATTCACAAGACTTGGTGTATGTATATGCATCTGTGTATGAAGTAATGCAATGGTGACTGGCATATAGTTATATTCCACTGAATAGAAATAGTTCCTCTGAGAGGAGAAAGGAGAGTTTATAACACTCAGGAAAACAAAATCTCTTGCGAAACCCAGTAATCTCATGCAACTTAAACAACTCAGGGAGCTCAGAAAGTTGCAAAGTACACGTGGTTGCTCTGGGGGTTTCACAAGCTGTAAAGTATTGCTAGGAGAGAGAGAATTCCTCTATGAGGCAACAGACCTCAGAGAAATAGCTTTTATCATGAATGATGTAGCTGGTTTGAATCATCTATGCTTCTGCAATCAACCCCAATCAATTAATTTGCTCAATGATGTAGACTTGGGTAGAATTAATTCTTTGACCTACTATCAGTGTTGTATTTGGAGTGTATTGGAGATTGTTCAAGCTTCTCTGGGTAAATGTATTCAAAAATGACTGAGGCACACTTTTTAAGAAACTGTTACAAATTTAAAATACATACTATAGAGTCATATTGTACAATTATTTAGTGAAGAGTTATTAAAATGTGCATTAGAGGATATAATTGGTGGGCAGAAAAACCAGAAGAATGAATAAATGTCACTGACACCTTGCCGTCGCCTGTCTGCTGGGTGTCTTTACAGTGCCATTTTAAGAGTTCCAATTTGGAGACTCAGGCTGGCTAAGGTTTAAATTCTGGTCCCATTGCTTTCTATCCCCATGTTCATGGAGAAGGGGACTTTTCTCTACTTTATTTCCCTTGTGTGTCAGCCTGGTAACATATAATCACTCTGAGTATTAAGAGTGTTAACCAGGCGAAGCAATTAAGCCATATCTATCACAGAGCAGATGTTTCTTAATTGTCACCTTTAAGCATTATTTTAAGTCAAGCACTTGAGAACCTCATTGAATTCTCACAATTCTGTGAGCTGCAATTATTATCACCTGTAAACAGATGAGGATGGTGAAACAAAGTGATGTTAGCCAGCCATTCCAAATCCACACTCTACAGCATGCTAAGCTGGAGTTTATCCACTCAGCTACTATATTGACGGCTGAGCTAAAGGAATTTGTTCCTAAACCTTTCTGATGAAAAAACAAAAACAAACACAAGCAAAAAACAAACAAACAAGCAAAAAACCCAGCCAACCAAAAAACAAAAACCCTATGAATCCTTCATCTTTCTCATTGTCCTTTGGTGAGTTAGCCGTAGAATGAACAGTGGCTATTGTTGCACATGGCTACCTGTAAATTAGCAATAAGACAAGCATCCCCTTTCCATCTGCTTGTAGTTGCCATGTCTGCACAAGGCATTCAGCCTTTCTCTGACTTTCATTTAAATTGCAATAAACATGTTAGGATGGCAATACTCCATGGGCATTTCTTACAGATTAAATGACAGTGTGCAAATTGTCTAACAATAGCTCAGTCAGTGTTTGTGAATCCTTAATTCTGTCTAATGGGATTATGATTAGAGAAAAAAAAAACCCGTTCGTCTACATAGTTCATTATTTAGTGAACTAGTAACATAAAAGGAGATGGTGAGGGCTTACTTACAAAACACAGTATAAGTGGAAATTCTGTGTTGAAAATTCATAGTTTTGCATGTTCAAGCATGGAGTTTGATGTCTACCTACATTTCTGCACATGAAGGTATGTTCCCTGAGTAGCCTGATGCAACAGTGCCAGGTATGTGTCCCAACAGGAAGCAATCAGATTCTCTCCCTTGGAATATGGACTTATAGATTTTAGGAGAAATCATTATAAACTGCAGGTCATACACATATACATAAAAGAAGATGGGCCAGGTCTGACTGCAGAATGGTGAAGGAAACAGCCTTGAGAAGCTATTTGGCAATAGAGAGAGAATTAACAATTCTGTGTAGCTAACCCTTAGTTTGCTGCTAACTGATCCTTGTCTGCTTTGAGACCCAGTTAATACTGTTTCACTGGAGTATTTTGAGTGTACAGAATGTCTTTCTAATAAGTTCCTTTTTTAAAAGCTGTATGAAGTGAATGTCTGTATTACAGAAATAACCATTAGGAAGATACTGAAGTGGGAAGAACAGGAGGAAACTAATTCTCCATTTAACTGCAAACGGCTTTGAAATGTGGGCACTGTCGCCTGTGTATTAGTAGCGGTGACACAGAGACTGGACCATGTAATCATACATAATTGATGATAAAAACAGTCTTCTTTGCAGCACAAAACCCATTTCATTACCACCTTATCTCATATGAATGTATCATAGCATCATTTAAAAGATGAATAGTTAAGGTCATTTAGGATGAGGAGATCTCAGTATGGGTAGTAATGATACAATATGAATCTTAGGCAATAAATAGCATTTTATGTATCTGATGTTCAAATAGTCTACAAATACACATACTAATCATGTATATGAAATGAATATGGAGATCAGAAGAAAATGTTTCTAGTCCTTCTACCCTTTGAATAGTTTTTTTTCATCAGATTGTGTTCTTGTAAAGAATATGTCCATCACTATATATAAACAAATATGCTGTGAGCACAAAGTTCTTTTTAATTTTTTTCAAGTAAAGTGACTACCTAGTTTTTACTGTTTTCTTTTCTGAATTTAGAATTTATATATATTTATATATTTGTTTATATGTGTTTCTCATGTATATTTTATATACATAGATTTACAAGTATACATGAAAATATATTTCTGTATGTTCATATATATATTTATAATATATAAAATAATCCATTAAACATAAGAAATATTTACATATTTCAAATATATACTTATAACTCATATGCAAATATGCTTTTTTTCCATGCTATAGGCTAGCATATCTTGAGACTCACTGTGTAGTCCAGGATAGCCTTAAAATCAAAACTCATGCAATTCTCTTCTTTTGTCTTCTGAGTGCTGGGTGGTGTCAGGATCAGAAATGATCCTAGATCTCTCTGTATCTTTATTCTGCTAAAGAAAGTCTTTGGACTATAAAGAAATCTGTATCTTTTTGTTTTCATTTGTATGCTACAAATATAACAGGATTAAGAATGGTTGTTATCTCCCATGAAGTTAATGATTCTCTAGATAAAACACACAGCGGCTCCAAACAGAATGACAGGATACAATTCTGACCTTCCATTATTCATTAGAGATATAAACCCATGATCTCTATATTACAGGCTTATTTTTAAGATTAAATCATGATAAAATACATTACTGTACACAATAACTGGGTTATACTAAACACTCAATAGATAAAAGCTACTTTTATTGAAGTAACATATTATAGCCTTCACTGTAAATGCAGTTAAATATATATCTAGTGCCATATTGGACCCTAAAAATACAAGATTGCTTCTTTGTGAAATAATAATCAGATATACAAGAGTTGGGCAGTGAAGAAGAAATGGGAAAGCATTTATAAGAATAAAGGCTGTGTGTGTGTGCGTGTGTGTGTGTGTGTGTGTGTGTGTGTGTGTGTGTATGTTTGTGTGTCCTTTGTAGGCAGGGAATGGAAAGAAAATTTAGCAAAGTCACATAGCTTAATAAAAAACTTTTGTTGATTCTGACCTTTTGTAAGATTGAATAGGGTCTATAGAGTTAGTGTTCATCAGTTAATCACAGTGAATAAACTGCTTTATACCCTGGTGACTTCCTGGAATAATAATAATTTTAAAAAACTCACAAGGGTTGACAGGTCAATCATGCTCTAAATATCACAATTTCTATTTATGTTAATGGCATGAAGTAGAACATATTTTGAAATTTTTGAATGTGAAATATGAGTAATTCATAGAATATTATTTAACTTATTCCTCTTAAAAATAGGTCACATTCTGAAACATAGTGAGAAAATAGTCTCATCTTCCAGGAGGTAAAGGGAAGTTAGAGATGGAGAAGAGTCTACTAGATAAAACAAAATGCAAATTACTATGAAAATTTTGTTGTTTATTGTGAGGTGAGCCAATCAGAAGACACCAGGAAGCTGGTATGCATTATATTCTGGCTTATGAAGACAAAGGTAATGTCCTCTGTACTATGTGGCTTTAATAATGCCTCCAAGAGCTTCAATGATCACTTTTTCTGTCATCTCTGTCCTTGCATCAGGGACATTTTCCTTTTGACCTGGGCTCATCTTACTCCATTTGTCGTGAAGGAGATTTACTTACTTCCAATGTTGGGCTGAAGGCTTATTCACCTTTTTGTACTCACATTTCCATAATGCTGGAAAATCACAAACGGCAGAAAGATTTTGATATAGGACCAAATGTGTATGGTAATCTCAAGTGACATTTGCATAGGAGCATGCCACTGTTGTTGATAAATAATACATCATCTTACATTTTATACATTGAGCCAAACGAATTAGACATGGAGAAAGCAGACAATATTCAGTCATTTCTACTTCAACTATTACTTCCTATGAAGTGCTGCTGAGGGTTGGATATGCTTTAAAACACCCAAAGTATTGAAACTTTGTACGTTTATCAGATTGCTGAACAAAATATATATTAAAAAAATTCCAAGAGAGATTATAGGGTACAACTTGGTACATGAATGTAGGACAACATGATGGATATACTTAACAGGTAATGCATCTGCTTGCCTTTGCACTCAAATAGTAGATACACAGAATGTGCCATCACTTTTTCATTCTAGCAACCATGACAGCATCAGTGATTGACCATGACATGTTTTTAGACTGATTCCAGAGTCTGGTACAGTGGAAGAATTCCTTCTTAACACTTGGCCAAAAGGTTGCTACCGATGTTACAAGCAAAATTAAAGTTGGGCTTTAGGCTAGATAGTAACATGTATATAGAGTCTAAATTCTTCAGGATCAAAGTGTTAATGAAATATTTAAATCTAGTACATTAATATCTATGCCTTTTTTATTGTGGCTTACTATGATCAACTAATTCCATAAGAGCCTACCATATTTATTTAATCTAATTGAATTCCCGCCGTAGTGAATATGCCTGACATATACATCAATCAAGCAATTGCCATACTAACCTTTCATTATAAACCTTATAATTTAGTTTAATTCTGCATCTAATTATTCAGTAGGCATACTTTTATATTTGAGATATTACATCAAAACTGTCAAACTACTGGTATATTATATATTGATACATTCATCTAAATTTATGTTCAAATAATTTACTTTATATTAACTTCAAATATCAAACTGAATTTTACATTTCATAATACCCTAGAATCTAAAGAAAAATAATCAGGCATAGAAAGATTGAGTCAAAGGTAGCAAAGACAGTAACAGCAAAGAGAAAAATGATATGACTAAATAATTTTATTTCTTAACCACCTTGTAATATGCTTTTATAGTGTAGGCCAGGCTCTGTTAAATAATACCATATGTATACATGGTATTATAATATTATATACTATCATACTGCTATATGGTGACATATGATATAACACATAATGCAGAACATATAACATATAATGAATATGTATTATAATATTAGTATATAATACATATACTATTCCCAAGTCTACTATTGGGTATGGAAAAGAAAGTGTACCTGGTATCCAGGGCTCATGTATCTGGAATAGTGATTTGTTCCAGCAATTTTGTACCATTGAATGTTGATCTTCAAATATGGTGATTAGATAAACTCTTTTACTGGAACTGCTTAAAGTTACTGCATTTGATCACCCAACCTTTCTGAAAAGAGATCCGTCTAGGACTGACAGGTAAGGATACTATTGGAAGACTATGGACAGTGGCATTGAAAGACAAAGGAGAACAGCGTGTGGCTAGATCTATGGAAGCAGCAGAAGGAATTCCAGTCTTGGCAATTTCATGTATCCTCAAGAGACAATATAGCACTAAGTAAGAGTTAAATTCACAGTAATAAAAATGACTATGGTCATATGATATGAGCCACCTTCTTTCACTAGTTACTTTAGTATTGGCACAATTAATATTTGGAGAGAGTAACCATGACAACAGGCAGGAACACACTGTACACAGGTTCTCTATCATGAGATCTAAGTATGAGATAGTCACTGGTCTAAAAGAGCTACTCTGACATGAACTTGGATGCCCCATATTTTACCACTTCCCCTTGGTAGGGAGGCCTGGGCACATTCAGAGGAAGGGTAAGCAGACTGCCAGGATGAGACCTGATAGGTTGTGATCATATGGTGGGGGAGGAGGTCCCCTTCTGTCACAGGTCTATGGGATGGGAATAGGGTGAAAGAGGGAGGAAGGGGGGTACGGGAAGATACAAGTGAAGAGACAACAATTGAGATGTAATCTGAGTGAATTACTTAAATAAAAAAAGAAAGGATTGGTGGCTTCTGCAGAAGCCAATTTCAACAGTCTTACTGCTGTCTAATTATACTTTAGCTTACTCAACAGGATGAAACTCAACTCCACTAGGAGAAACATAGCCTTGGGGCTGGTAAGATTGGAATCTTACAGGAGAGTGTATCACTACTACGTTATTAGAATAGTATAATTCCTAATTACATTCTAAATATCTATCCTAGTACTCATAATTAAGTGTGGCTTTCATTCTTCATCAAAGAAGCTTCTCATTGTAAGAGAGATAATCATAGAAAACCCAAACTTGTCAAAACACAGACAATAATTGATCATGGAAGGTACATCACCAATGGATACAAAATCTGTAAGACAACCTCTGCGTCTAAGACCCGGAGAACGTATAAGAGGGAGTGGAAAGATTCTAAGAGCTGGAAGACCAAGACAGCTGCTATGAGATTGTGTTTCTTAGAAATGTGCAGAAAGCTTCACCCATGACACCTCCAAAATATGGCTACCTAAACAAGACTTGCACAAAATAATACCAATAGGCATGGTAATGTGTAACGGAAACAGCTCACAGGCACTACCCATAGGCAAAGAACTATAGGCACTTACTGCATGATGAAAGTTAGAGAATTATTCACCAAGGTTAAGCCCACTAATTGGTTATCCAATCCCAAATAGTAACCCTTACAACCATATAATACACTAAATGGAGTCAGTGGATTGTGTTCCAATAACTTTGCCTGCATAACAATTAAAGAAAAAGAGACTGTGATTTGAGCAGGAGTCAGGATGGGTATGGGAGGGGTTGGATGCAGAAAATGGAATGAGGGAAAATATGTAATTATATTTGAGTTAATTAAAAATGTACCACACTCCTTTAAGGGTATTTTTGTTTTTAAAGGTCTCAATTCACAAATCATAGTGGTGCTGATGGGGGAGGTTGGGCTTCATTATGATATGGTACCTGGTTTATTTTGTGAAAAATATCTAGTAGCGAAGAGGTGAAAGGAGAAAGGAGATATTCTATTTGATAGCATCTTAAATTACACAGTCATTTCATATATATATTAGAAGCATCAAGGGATGGGGAGTGCATACTGGAGTTGGGGGAAGGGAAAAGGAAAGAGAAAGTGCAAGGAAGGCAAAAGGGAAAGTGCAAGGAGGGCGAGAGAGAGAGAGAGAGAGAGAGAGAGAGAGAGAGAGAGAGAGAGAGAGAGAGAGAGAGAGAGAGAGAGAGACTGGGAAAGGGGAAACCCTCCTCTAGGTAGAGGGCAGGGCATGCCAGTCATGATAATAAATGGATAGTGAGTGAAGAAATCTGGTCTTTGACTGCTTCCTGCTGACAGTAGTGAGGTGGTTCAAAACGCTGAAATGTTGGCCAAGTCCAGGAAGAGCAGGGTTTTGTATTCCTGTTCAGCATCTGTGAGCCCACCTGTGGCTAAGAAACTGCAGTTGTACCTGATACAGTCTATGAGGTTTAGGCTGGAGCTCCTGTGTTCTGGATGTAGCACCTGACAGTATGCTGGAACACGCACGCACACACACACACACACACACACACACACACACACAAACACACACACATATATATGTATGTGTGTGTGTATATATATATATGTTAAGGACATAACATAATGTTAAGGAGTTTATATTTTATCAGAGATGTATGGACAAGTTGTAGACATTTTGCTTGACGAAGTTCCAGAGACCAGCATGCTTTCTAGATATTCAGAAGAGTTGCGGAGGCTTTGCTTGATGAAGTTCCAAAGATCTCTGGCTATTCAGCACTGTCATTAAATATTATGTATAGTCCAGGTACAATTTTGCCTGAAAACTACTTTGACATCTATTTTTTTTCTCCTAAAACTGCCTTTCTCTCTATTTCTCAGCCCTAACAAAATTTACATTGGAAAAATTTTTCCCACAGAGAAGGCATCTGGCCAAAGGATTGATACAATGAGTCTTGATTTTGACTGTGAGCAGTAAGGCATAAACTACTTGAAAGAAAGTTAAGACCTGGATATAATAGTACCTGGCCAGATATTGTTAGCTGTAGAAAAGTTCCTTTAGAATCTGTTTTGAGAACAATAGAAGGTGGGCTTGTAACATCATGCTGTACAGATATTTTACAATAGAGGATGCCTTAACAGTTAATCTAGGCTTGGATAGTACACCTGTTGGTTTGGGCTGGAGGTAAGTCAAGTGTTTTCTGTGTTAGGAATACTTACTTCAAACTACGTTGGTATGGAAATCATGTGAATACAATGGCTTTGGCCTGGAGGAATTTATGATTAAATTTTCCCACTGTCTTCATAGTTTGGGAAGGGGAGTCCCAAAATTGGGTAATGGGGGAGGAATACCACCCTGTGAAATAGGAAATACTTATCTGGAGTATGACCTGTAGATTCAAGTGGATCTCCTGCAGCTTACAAGAATCTTTTTAAGTATATAAAAAAGAGATAAATTGGCTTGGGAGACAATTTAAAATCTGATTAATGTTAAAGCTCTTAATAGTCTAAATACAATGGTAGCATAGTGAGGGAAAGAGTTCTTATGTACCTTTACCAAGCTCCAGACCCTCAAACACTCAGACCTTACATAAACTTTATCTCAGACCCTCAAACACTCAGGCCTTACATAAACTTTACTCTTTCCTGAGAAGGCAGCTGAAGCCTTGTTTTTTTATTTTTGTTGTTGTTGTTAAACTACTCCTCAAAGCCATTAGAGAGACCTGAGAAAAATAAATTACTGCAGGGAGCATAATCTAAGTGGCCTATGTACTGATTAATAAGGCATAGGCATACCCATTATACAGGTGGCCTTCCTAGTAGGCACCTGTGGAGTCAGTGGATTCATTCCGGGAACAGGTCCTAGGGCAGCATCACAACTTTGGTCCAGGACCATCAAATTTGAGAGGCCTTTTTGTGGAAGAGGACTTTGGGAGAAAGACCAACATTATTTTGTCTAGGCAAATCTGGGCAGTCAACTCTCCAAGTGTTCACGGTTTGGGAAGAGGACCAGTAGGAGCAGATTTGCCCAGTATCACAACCTAGGTGGAGTCATCTGTCTTTGTACCTAAGTCTGGTGACTCAGGACCACAAGAGGATGGATTCTCTCCCATCTCCCTCTCCACCAGAGGCAACTTTTTTACTTGGTAAGTTACTCTGTCCTCTAACTGCTGCTGAGGGGCACCAGATGTCTCTTGAGAGGGAGGGGGATGTCTGGGATCCTCCCCTGCATTCTGTAAAGGTGTGGCCATGCAAGAGTGAGTCTGTCCAGAGCAAAGCCAGGCCTTGGTTCAGAAGTACTCTCAAGTTCCAGAGATGTCTGTTTATGGATTAACCTCACCAAACTGAACAATCCCAGAATGTTGAATTTGGATGCTACATCCATATTCTTGTGATTTTTCAAAGGCTGGGAGACAGGGTTGCCATTGGGTGTCTGCATGACTTTTTTCAAACTGCATCTGTCTCTTACCTCTCTCCCCTCCTCCACTTCCTGTAGCCGTTCTCTGCACACATGGCTCTATGTTTCACCTCCCACTCTACCCCACGCCAATGCATGTCTTAGCCTCAATAGCAGCTCTGGCCTTAGCACATGGCTCTGGTGGCAGGCAATGGCTACGTACTACGGCAGGCCAGCAACATTTTTATAATTGCCCACTGCTGGGTGCTTAAAACATTTTTAGATAAAAGGGGTAGAGCTAGCCACCATTTTTATTGAGGACTGTTAAAATCCAAATGTAACTTCTTTTCATCTCCTCCTGTTCAGTCCATAACAACGATGTTAGTTACAGGATTGAGCCTTGCCTAGTCTTTTCCAAGGTTAAGCCTATGACAGGTAACTAAAAAGAAACAATTTGTTGTCCTTCCTCTGAGTGCCACCAGGTCTCCCCCTCCAGGGGACATGGTCAAAGGTGAGGCACCAGAGTATGTGAGAAAGTAATATCCCACTCTCCACTCTACTGTGGAGAGTGTTCTGTCCATTGGCTAGATCTGGGTAGGGGTTTAAGGTTTACCGCCTGTATTGTCCTTGGCTGGTGCCTTAGTTTGAGCGGGACCCCTGGGCCCAAATCTGCCTATCATAATGTTCTACTTGTAGGCTTCTAGGACAGTCTAGACTTGATACCCTCTGAACATATACTGGGGGAGGTAATCCCCCTCAGGAACGGTCATAGGGGAGGGGAATAATGGGAAAATGGGAGGGAGGGAAGAATGGGAGGATACAAGGGATGGGATAACCATTGAGATGTAACAAGAATAAATTAATAAAGTAAAAAAAAATAAAAAAATAAAAAAATAAAAAAAATAAAAAAATATAGTGTTAATTGAGGAAAAGAAAAAAAAAGAAAAGAAACAATTTGTTTAGCTCGGCTATACTTTATCAATGATGGTCCTCAAACCTATTAGAGAATTGGTAGAGTAAGTACATTTAAATGTGTAATAAAAAAGCTTAATGTGAATCATTTATTCTACAAATTCACTAATAGCTTTGAGGTCCTGCTGGAACACAGTGGAAGGGGATGCAGGCTGTACCGATGAGATCTGATAGGCTGTGTTCAGATGGTGGGGGATGAGGACTCCATGTGTCAGAGAAGTCCCCATGGAGAGGGGAATAGAATGGAAAAGGGAGGGAGTGTTAGAATAGTAATATAAGAGCCAGGGCATTACAATCAGCATATAATGTGAATTAATGATGATGATGATGATGATGATGATGATGATGATGATGATGATAATAATAGTAATAGTAATAGTAATAGTAATAGTAATAGTAATAGTAATAAAGCTTAATGTGAAGGACAGCCAAGCTTCTAGAAGTGACATAATCCAGTAATCCAGTATTGATTACACAGGTTAATCTTGCTCAGTGTAAAAGGAGGTTGAATAGGGTGGAAATAAAACAGGAAAATAAATCAATGGCATAACCTTGGAAGCTCCCCTACATGAGAATCAAGATGACGAGGCAATGATATACAGACTACAGAACCTACTCTGTCTGTTACCCAGTACTCACAAAGTCTAGAGCCACTTGAATAAAATGAATTGTCCTTAGAAAACAAAGCCAAAGCTTCAACTTGGAGCTTTTATGTTCTAAGAGTAGTACTCTATCCAACCAGAACCCAGTGTGTCCATCCAAAGGTGTGTTTTACATGTCACTAGAATACATAGGCATCTACCTAAGGATGAGTAATAGCAGTTCTATAGTGAACTGTGGGGAGATTTGCACTTTACATTTCTACAAATCTGGTGGCTGTCTATACGTTTACTGTTGAAAAGATTCTTTGAACTGCTTTGGTCAAAGATAAGCTCATTCTTCTTGTGTTATATTTTAGGCTTTCCATTTAAGAATTGATTTTGATCTTGATTTCAATTGATCTGTGTGTCTATCTTTACATCAATACAACCTTATCTTGATTATTGTGTTAGAATAATACTTGAAATTATGTAGAATAAGTTCTCTAAGTTTTCTCCCTTAAATAGGCTACTCTAGATCTTAACTATTTTATACAAAATTTTAGAATTAATAAATAAGTCTTGATACAAATTACTTTGTGTTGTATTAGAATTGCTGTGCATCACAGATTAACTGGAAGAAAAATGAACAATCATCTTTAGTAAATGTCACAGATAATCTTCATTGTTAACTTGACCTGATTTAGGATCATCAGGGAAACAGATCTCTGGCTTTGTCTAGTGTTTTCAGAAAAGTTTTACTGAGCAGAAAAGATGCAATCTGAGTACATGTAACACCAACTTACAGCCTGTGGTGCCCAACTGAATCAAAACAATGAGTGGACCTGATTATGAGCATTTCTCATTCTCTGCTTCCTCCTGGTAGAGCAGCTGGGCATCCTGCACTCCTCTTACCTTGTCTTCCCTGCCACCATTGATTATATGCCCTAGTACTGTAGGTCAAAACAAACTTCTCTTTTCTCAAGTTGCCTTTATCAGGATTTTATCACAGTTATGAGAAAAATGCAATAGAATTGGTTTCACTAATACAAAGTAAAACTAAAATTTACATTAAAAAGGTTTAGTGGTGCATGCTTTTAGGAATAACAGATTTAGGCAAGTGGTGGTGGTGCATGCCTTTAATCCCAGGATTCAGGAGGCAGAGGCAGGCAGAACCCTGAGTTACAGTCTAGCCTGGTGTCCAAAATGAGTTCCAGGACAGCCAGGGCTCCACTGAAACCCTGTCTCAAAAAATTAATAACAACAGATTTTAGTGTAAGATGAAAATGAGAGGACAATGAGGAAGTGAATATGATCACATTTTAGACATATAAAAGTTGTAATAGGCAATTATTGCATACATTTTGTGTGTCTTAGCCAGGAAATTGTGGAGGGATCAAAAAGGTGTATGGTATCTCATTGTGTTTATTTATGAAATCCTCATAGAATTAAGAAAAAATGGAAAAAGGGAATAACAATTTTTAGCTGAGGATGTGGGTTGCATCTGTAATCACAGCATTTTGGTGGCAGATACAGGAGGATTTACATAAACCTAAGGTCAATTTTGGCTATATAGTGAGTTCGGGGATGTCTTGAGTTGCAGTGTGAAACCCTGTCTCAATATACATAAATAAGAATAACAGTTCACCATGGCATAAATACAGTCTAGGTAAAGAATCAACTGACCAATGATGTGTTTATTAGAAAGTAGGTTTCTGAGCATACAGAACCTCAATATTCTAGGACAACATGGTTGTCTCAAATCATTACTTTGTCATAAGGATAAACTGAAAACATAGTACAAATAGAAGTAATTCTGAAAGTCATTTGCAATCGTTTTAGCAACCTTTACTTCTACATCAGTGAGAAAATAAACTGCCTTTCAATCAAATAATAAGCACAGTTTACCCAAGTCCACAATATGCATATCCTGTTAAAACATCTTTAAACATTTGTTATCTTTTCCATTTTTGAAAATAACTGACTAGTGATACCTAAGGTCTGCTACTCTTTGGGAATGTAAATTGTCATTTTTTAGAAGATAATTTTTTTCACTCTATCTTCCTCAAGAGTTCTGGACAGTAAAAAAAATACTATGATGTGTCAAACTAGATAGAAATATGTTGAGTTCAAAAGGTTTAAAAGAGATTGATTGGGGAGATAATCACATTTTTTTTTATGATTTGCTGTAAATTTCGTGGTTACGGAACAGCAGGACAAAGTGCTAGCTCAGCATGATTGATGTGGACACTGTCACTTTGCTCCTTATTACAGAATATGGGAGAGAGTATGGAATTACTACATAGAGAACCCTAACCTGAGAAACGTCTGTCTGCTTTATTTCTATCTGTAGTAGGGGTGCTTCTTCCTGAGACTACTCAGCCTGACTGGAGGAACTCTCACTGTTCCTGGCTGAAATATGAGCATAGATGATTGTTCTCACCGAGTACTGAGTGCTTCTCAACCTACCCAATGCTGAAACCTTTAAAATAATACCTCATATTGTGGGGACTCCCAACCATAAAATTACTTTGGTGCTACTTCATTATTGTAAATTTGATACTGTTATGAACTGTAATGCAGATAACTGACATGCAGGATATCTGACAGGAGACGCCCCCAGAGGAGTCAGGACCCACATTCAGGATGAGAACCACTTCACCAGAACTTCTAAACTTATCTCTTCTTCAATATTGAGCTGATACCTTCCATTTCGTGACAACATCAAATTGATTCTTTTTCTTCAGTTTTTCTCTCTTTTGGACTCAAAGGTTTTTTGTTTTTTTTTTTAATGAAAGATAAATTTATCGCTCATAAACTGATTAGATGTATTATATATAAGAGACTCTGTTCTTTTCCTTAGCATCCTCAAAGACGGCCACAATTTATTATAATCATAAAGAAATATACTTGATAAAGGTACCAGATCATCCCATAGATTAATCTTACCTAAGATGATTCAATAGAAACATTTAAGAAGAAAAACAAGTGCATACAAGTAGTAGGATCTAGTTTATATTTCCTTTACAAAGAACAGATCAGAGTTTTAGGATAATATTATTATATTAAATCAATTGGTGTAAAAATTGGCCATAAGCAAGTGATATAAATACTAGAGAATTTTGTAAATGAATTTTGTAAAAGAAATGTGAATGTTTTACTAAACAGTACACATGGGTTATATTTCTAAGAGAAAATACTAAACTGAGTGAATATCAAAATTTGTTCAAATGAGTTCAAATTAAAATGAAGTGAACTATTAGGCTAGGATATTTTAAGCTATATATAAATAAAAGTGTAGGTCAATATTTAATTCTTTACTCTTTGGAATTCATTACATAAATATAATCTAGTTAGATCATGTGCTCCTCCTCTGATGACTTTATTTGTGTCTAGATTTTAAATAATTTTTATGCTCACAGAGGTTTTATAGGGATGTATTTTAATGGATAAATAATATTTTATTTGGGAAATAAATTATAATTTTCTTAGTCACTCACATACTTTAGTAGTATAGCTAGCATCATCATAGTCATGACTTTTATATGAAGCCATGATTAGATTATTGTTTTTTAGGGCAAATATATAGATTTTCTTAAGTAACTAAGATTAGCAATGCTTTTCTTTCTAGAGTTCTGGATGTACACTATTGGGGATGTATTTCCATTTATTCAAGCTCCGGATTGTGAGCTTCCTCTACAGAGAAAAGGGCACTGGAGTCTGGAATGCCTTCTACTACCTGTCTCTTCAGTGTGTGAAAGCAGCCTCTTGATTATGCTGTGTTTGTATTTCATGCTCGGCTGACCTTTTCTCATGGTCCTAGAACATTCCTTAAGTAAATGTGTTTTCAATTCATACTTCCTGCTTCTTCTGGAACCCTAAACGGCAATTATTTCCCACTTACATTTCCAGACTTTCTGTTTTAAAATATTGTAAACTCTTTTTTGCATTCTAGAGAGAAATTTTATTTCTCTAACATTTTTCTTGAAAATGTAAGCCTTGGAACCAATTTTTATTTAATTATATTGTCTATACAGAAAAATATATAAGGGAAAATTTGAATCAGCAAGCAACAATTATAATAATATAGACTTACTACCTAACCCAAATATATTAATATGCACTGAAATTAATATTACAACCATATGTGGGAAAAACTAATGAATAAATGAAAGTCATGGAGACCTCAGAAGACGCATCCCATCACTAGCAGTTTCTAAGTATTTTCAAAGATTTCAGGTCTCATACAAACACCCTTGTCTCACTTGGTTATTTTCTATTTTAAAGATACAAAATTCATTATCTATGTGCTTACCATACATCAAAAATATGATGATTAAATATGATATTTGACTTCTAAATTTTCATGTTAGTGTTACATTACAAGCTCAACATCTGTCTCCTTATTCTGTGTCAAAACCTGCCTCTCATATTGACCCATATACAGTGATGACTCTCTCAAAACCATTTATAAATACTCAGTTGCTCTGTGTAGCTGCAGATATTTCCTCTCTGTCATGTATTAACCATTGCAACTAGCCCTCCTTTTTCATAAAGATGTGCCTTCCTCTATCTCCCATAAACACCATTGTGATATTACTTTTTCCACTGAAGCCCTGTACTCTGGTAACCCACTCTTGCTATTTCAATATTTCCACTATAAGGATATGGTTATTTTCTTATTATTTATCTCCTCTTTTGGCATGGGCTGTAACAACATGGAGCTAGTTCTCAAATAAATATACACTAATATTAACTCTTCAGGCTTTGCTTTCTGTCCCTCTGTTGGCTATTTCCTTGATTCCCTATAGTTACAGCAGCCCTATTCTTAATAATTCCATAGTCTTAAATTATATTATCTTCTTCCCCACTTCAACATTGAATTTTCATACTTTAATGGTGCGGAGGTTAAAAATTATGACTCATGAACAAATGATATATGTCATCTATTTTAAGGTAGCATGCCATGCAAATAATGTTTGTAATATTTCAGATCATTGAAACAGTGGGAAGAGTAGTATTTCACAATATGAAAGATGTTTTAATCCAAATTATGCTTACAAATATAAAATATTTATTTGAGGCTTATATGCTTTATTTATGTGTGCATAAATATTTATCTGCCTGTACAGATGTACAACATATGCACGTCTCATGCCCTGATGATTGAGAAGAAAGGAGTGGATCCCCCAGACCTTCAGTTATGAATGGCTCTGAGCTGCCATGTGAGTGTTGGGAACTGAATTCAAATCTTCTCCAAGAGCATCCAGTGCTCTTAACAGCTGAACACCTCTCCAGTTTCAGTAAACACTATTTTTTGAAGGAAGAGATGCTTGTTGTTTACTTGTTGTATACTGCCTTTTCATCCTGTAATAAATTTGAATATTTTAAGCAAGGCCACAAAGTTCAAACATTTAATTTGAGTCTCATTAGAAAACTCTTTGAGGTTTGAGAGAGAGAGAGAGAGAGAGAGAGAGAGAGAGAGAGAGAGAGAGAGAGAGAGAGAGAGAGAGCGCCACACTGAGGAATTCTAGCCTTCTCATCTGCCAATCAACAATGCCACCAGCCAAGTTTGTATAAGGTTTTCTCCACTTCATCTATGAGCTTAGTATGAAGACTAGACGTTACCTTCACACTTCCTATTTTAAGATGGGTTCAGTTAATAGTATAGGGCCAAATTTATTTCATTGTTTTATCAGCTAAGACATAATTTATAACACCATTGCTCTTTGAGGCAGTTTCAGATTAAACTGAAAGCCACTCACATTGAATTGATTTACTAAATATCACATTATATAACTATATATTATTTTATAATATGAATATTGTATTATATTTGTACCTATAAATGTTCCCAAATATGGTTTAGAATGTATTCTGTTGACATATAGTAAGCTGTGCAAATGCTACTGTGAAAAGACTCTTAAAGTCACATTAAAAAAATTGCTGTGCTACCTCATTCTAGTTAGAAAACAACTTTAATACATCTAAAGGCTAAACATGAAAGTTACAGTACATGGAGTAACAGCGCAAACATAGAAAAGTCCCTAAAACACCTGTTCTCACAGATTTGTGGAATGATTCTAATTCTGTCATTTCATCCACAGTATCAGAATTTGTCAATGTGAAGGCACATTGAAAGATCTAGGAATAATTTTCAGGGCACTGTGATTTTCTCCCCTCCAAATTGCTTTAAATAAAGTGTTTTAAACGTTTTCCTAAAGGGTTAAGTGCCCATTTATCCAGCCTGACAAAAATACTTTAATTCATACTGTAGTTTATTTTATACTCTCTTGTACTTCCAAATATTTATTGCTTTATTTTGCTTGAATTTTCTCTTTCTCCCCTTTTCTACAATCCCTCTTTATTTTATTTTGGGTATTGAACCTGGGTCTTCAAATGTTTTTCTAGTAGGCTAAATCTTAACAGCCCACCCCAATTATTTCTTAAAATAAGATGGCAATAGAGTTTGCCTCTTAGAGTGACATTTCCTCTCACATGAGATTTCTATTTAGCATGCAACACTGTTTTGTAGCATTTTGTCAGAGAGGATTGTGTTTTCAAAATTGCAGCCAATTGTCTCAAACTCTGTCACTATCTTATCAACTAACTTTGCGCTCTATTCTAAATATACTGTTATTTCCAAAATATTACAGCATCTTTACTGGGAGTAAATTCCATATAAAGAAGCCAGAAAATTTTTCCATTCTAAAAATCAATTTCTCATATGTTAAACTTTGAGCATGGAGTTGTAACTGCCCAGATGCCCTTCTAGAACCGGTATATGATTCTAGTTTTCTTGCTGCCTCCATTACATATCTAGTTTCCTATGCTGGAATCTTAAACTCCTTAAAAAGAAATGGAGTCAACGTATATCATGATTATTAATATTGATATTTTGAGCATCTCTGACAAATAAGAACTGTTCTCATGGCACCTAGAATTATGGTCTCTTTCCAAAATATTTTCTACATCCTCCTTGATCCATGGATGCTATATGAGCAGATGTGAAAGTAACATCAATCTTATTGTAAATCTTTCTGAATCCTTGAATCATCAGGCAAGTTACATTCAACACTAATATTTGAAGGAATGCTTTATTTCGGAGCATGTCAAGAACGGGCTTAATATTCTGTAAACTTTGTTATAAATAGATGTGCTGCCACTTAGGCATTGTGGTTCCACTTATGAACACAGTCAGAGTTGATTTAGTATTACACCTAAGAGTGATAAATGAGCATTGGCTTTGACTTACAATCACTGGCTGCAACAGCTCCTAACTAAAGAGTCAGGCTGTGGCAGGCTGTCCTGTAGTATTCTGAAGCCAGACATTGGCTTCTCTTTAGCTATTGTGTCCTGCATAGTATCTTCTTCTACCAGAGTTCTGATTGTTCCTCACTGGGAGCCTGTGTGTGCTGTCAACTTCAGCAATGTACTGAGATACACCTTTATCCACAGCAGCACTTTCTGTTTTACTGTTTACAGTAGGAAAATACTTCTTTAAGCCTTATGAACTAGCCTTGCTTAGATTTAAGCTTGTCTTTCACTAATTCCTTAACTCACTCAGATCTCCTTAATTGAAAATTTTACATGGATTAGACTCCAGTTCAGGTGTTCCAACCTGTGGCCTGTGGATCACTTGAAGTCAAGGATAGCTAAGAACAAGCCCAACAATTAAACATAAAATAGTATGTTATTTTATTGTACTTTAATTACATTGTGTTTGAGAATGAACTCTGAAGATGGGTACAACATTGCAACATTGTGTCACAATGTCAAAAGCTGAGACCTGTATTGAGGGAATGTAGCTGATCTGATGTTTCTACCCAAACCCTAAAACATTCTCCATGTCAGGAATGAGACTGTATCACATCTTTATCTTTGATATCTATACTGGTACAGCAGTTTGAATTGCTTCATGATTTTTTTCCTTTGCATCCATAACTTGTCTTCCTAAATCTTTATGGTAGCTTTTAGGCTACCTTGGGTTTTGACGTGGCCTAATTACTTGAGCTTTTTGATTTAAAGTGAGATACATGTGACTTTTCCTTTCACATGAGCATTTAGAGTTCATTGTAGGGCTAGTAATTGACTTAAACGCAATATCCTTGAATATGAGGCATAGAAAGTCCAATGAGATGGTAGGAGATGATGCAGCAACTGACCACCAGAGCAGTCAGAACCCACATTTTTCTATTAAGATTGCTATCTTGTGGACATGGCTCATACAAACCCAGTAATCTCAATTCCAACAGCAGAGATCATTAATCACAAATCATAACAAATTTGACAATAATGGCAAATTTTAATGCTCTGAGAATTATCCAAATGCGGCACAGAGATATAAAGTGAAACATCTTATTATAATGGGAGTGGTATTGGCTGGCTCAGTTTCTGGATATGCCACATCAATGATACATAGTAACTAAAGTGAACTGCATTCAAACAATGTATGCCTGAAATCTTATATATGTATTTTCTGTATATATTATATATGAGGAACACTTTAGATATGTACTCTGGCTCCCAACAATAAAATTGTTTCCTTCATTTGTTTTATAACTTTTCTACACATTATATGTAAGTAAATGTTGCTATATAATTGGCTGTTTGTGTGGAATTTATTAATATCAAGTTGTATGGAGAGTAAATATGAGATAGAGCATTTTTTATAGTTTCAGGTGGAAGAAAATGTTCCATTAGGCTTCAGTGAGGTAATGAACAAAAAATTGTAAGTATATGCAAGCCTGTGTATATGTGTGTATGTGTGTGTGTGT